>NW_028126668.1:0-22343 GCF_965231255.1 Vanellus vanellus
GGTTCCAGGAGGCAGTGAGGACCAGCATCACTTTTCCCCGCTGGCACCTTTGCTGTGGCAGCAAAAGCTGGACGTTTGTCTTTTTGGCTCCAAACAGCGGCGAAAGTGAAAAAAGGTGCTTTTGAGGCTAGAGTGCGCAGGAAAGCAGAGAGGGCCAAATTGTGTGGGGCATTTGAAGGGGTTCCAGGAGGCAGTGAGGACCAGCATCACTTTTCCCCGCTGGCACCTTTGCTGTGGCAGCAAAAGCTGGACGTTTGTCTTTTTGGCTCCAAACAGCGGCGAAAGTGAAAAAAGGTGCTTTTGAGGATAGAGTGCGCAGGAAAGCAGAGAGGGCCAAATTGTGTGGGGCATTTGAAGGGGTTCCAGGAGGCAGTGAGGACCAGCATCACTTTTCCCCGCTGGCACCTTTGCTGTGGCAGCAAAAGCTGGACGTTTGTCTTTTTTGCTCCAAACAGCGGCGAAAGTGAAAAAAGGTGCTTTTGAGGATAGAGTTAGCAGGAAAGCAGAGAGGGCCAAATTGGGTGGGGCATTTGAAGGGGTTCCAGGAGGCAGTGAGGACCAGCATCACTTTTCCACGCTGGAACCTTTGCTGTGGCAGCAAAAGCTGGACGTTTGTCTTTTTTTGCTCCAAACAGCGGCGAAAGTGAAAAAAGGTGCTTTTGAGGCTAGAGTGCGCAGGAAAGCAGAGAGGGCCAAATTGTGTGGGGCATTTGAAGGGGTTCCAGGAGGCAGTGAGGACCAGCATCACTTTTCCCCGCTGGCACCTTTGCTGTGGCAGCAAAAGCTGGACGTTTGTCTTTTTTTGCTCCAAACAGCGGCGAAAGTGAAAAAAGGTGCTTTTGAGGCTAGAGTGCGCAGGAAAGCAGAGAGGGCCAAATTGTGTGGGGCATTTGAAGGGGTTCCAGGAGGCAGTGAGGACCAGCATCACTTTTCCCCGCTGGCACCTTTGCTGTGGCAGCAAAAGCTGGACGTTTGTCTTTTTTTGCTCAAAACAGCGGCGAAAGTGAAAAAAGGTGCTTTTGAGGCTAGAGTCCGCAGGAAAGCAGAGAGGGCCAAATTGTGTGGGGCATTTGAAGGGGTTCCAGGAGGCAGTGAGGACCAGCATCACTTTTCCCCGCTGGCACCTTTGCTGTGGCAGCAAAAGCTGGACGTTTGTCTTTTTTTGCTCCAAACAGCGGCGAAAGTGAAAAAAGGTGCTTTTGAGGCTAGAGTGCGCAGGAAAGCAGAGAGGGCCAAATTGTGTGGGGCATTTGAAGGGGTTCCAGGAGGCAGTGAGGACCAGCATCACTTTTCCCCGCTGGCACCTTTGCTGTGGCAGCAAAAGCTGGACGTTTGTCTTTTTTTGCTCAAAACAGCGGCGAAAGTGAAAAAAGGTGCTTTTGAGGCTAGAGTCCGCAGGAAAGCAGAGAGGGCCAAATTGTGTGGGGCATTTGAAGGGGTTCCAGGAGGCAGTGAGGACCAGCATCACTTTTCCCCGCTGGCACCTTTGCTGTGGCAGCAAAAGCTGGACGTTTGTCTTTTTGGCTCCAAACAGCGGCGAAAGTGAAAAAGGTGCTTTTGAGGCTAGAGTGCGCAGGAAAGCAGAGAGGGCCAAATTGTGTGGGGCATTTGAAGGGGTTCCAGGAGGCAGTGAGGACCAGCATCACTTTTCCCCGCTGGCACCTTTGCTGTGGCAGCAAAAGCTGGACGTTTGTCTTTTTTGCTCAAAACAGCGGCGAAAGTGAAAAAAGGTGCTTTTGAGGCTACAGTCGCAGGAAAGCAGAGAGGGCCAAATTGGTGGGGCATTTGAAGGGGTTCCAGGAGGCAGTGAGGACCAGCATCACTTTTCCCCGCTGGCACCTTTGCTGTGGCAGCAAAAGCTGGACGTTTGTCTTTTTTTGCTCAAAACAGCAGCGAAAGTGAAAAAAGGTGCTTTTGAGGCTAGAGTGCGCAGGAAAGCAGAGAGGGCCAAATTGTGTGGGGCATTTGAAGGGGTTCCAGGAGGCAGTGAGGACCAGCATCACTTTTTCCCCGCTGGCACCTTTGCTGTGGCAGCAAAAGCTGGACGTTTGTCTTTTTTTGCTCCAAACAGCGGCGAAAGTGAAAAAAAGGTGCTTTTGAGGCTAGAGTGCGCAGGAAAGCAGAGAGGGCCAAATTGTGTGGGGCATTTGAAGGGGTTCCAGGAGGCAGTGAGGACCAGCATCACTTTTCCCCGCTGGCACCTTTGCTGTGGCAGCAAAAGCTGGACGTTTTGTCTTTTTTTGCTCAAAACAGCGGCGAAAGTGAAAAAAGGTGCTTTTGAGGCTAGAGTCCGCAGGAAAGCAGAGAGGGCCAAATTGTGTGGGGCATTTGAAGGGGTTCCAGAGGCAGTGAGGACCAGCATCACTTTTCCCCGCTGGCACCTTTGCTGTGGCAGCAAAAGCTGGACGTTTGTCTTTTTTGCACCAAACAGCGGCGAAAGTGAAAAAAGGTGCTTTGGAGGCTAGAGTGCGCAGGAAAGCAGAGAGGGCCAAATTGTCTGGGGCATTTGAAGGGGTTCCAGGAGGCAGTGAGGACCAGCATCACTTTTTCCCCGCTGGCACCTTTCCTGTGGCAGCAAAAGCTGGACGTTTGTCTTTTTTGCACCAAACAGCGCCGAAAGTGAAAAAAGGTGCTTTTGAGGCTAGAGTGCGCAGGAAAGCAGAGAGGGCCAAATTGTGTGGGGCATTTGAAGGGGTTCCAGGAGGCAGTGAGGACCAGCATCACTTTTCCCCGCTGGCACCTTTGCTGTGGCAGCAAAAGCTGGACGTTTGTCTTTTTGGCTCCAAACAGCGGCGAAAGTGAAAAAAGGTGCTTTTGAGGCTAGAGTGCGCAGGAAAGCAGAGAGGGCCAAATTGTGTGGGGCATTTGAAGGGGTTCCAGGAGGCAGTGAGGACCAGCATCACTTTTCCCCGCTGGCACCTTTGCTGTGGCAGCAAAAGCTGGACGTTTGTCTTTTTTGCTCAAAACAGCGGCGAAAGTGAAAAAAGGTGCTTTTGAGGCTACAGTCAGCAGGAAAGCAGAGAGGGCCAAATTGTGTGGGGCATTTGAAGGGGTTCCAGGAGGCAGTGAGGACCAGCATCACTTTTCCCCGCTGGCACCTTTGCTGTGGCAGCAAAAGCTGGACGTTTGTCTTTTTTGCTCCAAACAGCGGCGAAAGTGAAAAAAGGTGCTTTTGAGGATAGAGTTAGCAGGAAAGCAGAGAGGGCCAAATTGTGTGGGGCATTTGAAGGGGTTCCAGGAGGCAGTGAGGACCAGCATCACTTTTCCACGCTGGAACCTTTGCTTTGGCAGCAAAAGCTGGACGTTTGTCTTTTTTTGCTCCAAACAGCGGCGAAAGTGAAAAAAGGTGCTTTTGAGGCTAGAGTGCGCAGGAAAGCAGAGAGGGCCAAATTGTGTGGGGCATTTGAAGGGGTTCCAGGAGGCAGTGAGGACCAGCATCACTTTTCCCCGCTGGCACCTTTGCTGTGGCAGCAAAAGCTGGACGTTTGTCTTTTTTTGCTCCAAACAGCGGCGAAAGTGAAAAAAGGTGCTTTTGAGGCTAGAGTGCGCAGGAAAGCAGAGAGGGCCAAATTGTGTGGGGCATTTGAAGGGGTTCCAGGAGGCAGTGAGGACCAGCATCACTTTTCCCCGCTGGCACCTTTGCTGTGGCAGCAAAAGCTGGACGTTTGTCTTTTTTTGCTCAAAACAGCGGCGAAAGTGAAAAAAGGTGCTTTTGAGGCTAGAGTCCGCAGGAAAGCAGAGAGGGCCAAATTGTGTGGGGCATTTGAAGGGGTTCCAGGAGGCAGTGAGGACCAGCATCACTTTTCCCCGCTGGCACCTTTCCTGTGGCAGCAAAAGCTGGACGTTTGTCTTTTTTGCTCCAAACAGCGGCGAAAGTGAAAAAAGGTGCTTTTGAGGCTACAGTCAGCAGGAAAGCAGAGAGGGCCAAATTGTGTGGGGCATTTGAAGGGGTTCCAGGAGGCAGTGAGGACCAGCATCACTTTTCCCCGCTGGCACCTTTGCTGTGGCAGCAAAAGCTGGACGTTTGTCTTTTTTGCTCCAAACAGCGGCGAAAGTGAAAAAAGGTGCTTTTGAGGATACAGTTAGCAGGAAAGCAGAGAGGGCCAAATTGTGTGGGGCATTTGAAGGGGTTCCAGGAGGCAGTGAGGACCAGCATCACTTTTCCCCGCTGGAACCTTTGCTGTGGCAGCAAAAGCTGGACGTTTGTCTTTTTTTGCTCCAAACAGCGGCGAAAGTGAAAAAAGGTGCTTTTGAGGCTAGAGTGCGCAGGAAAGCAGAGAGGGCCAAATTGTGTGGGGCATTTGAAGGGGTTCCAGGAGGCAGTGAGGACCAGCATCACTTTTCCCCGCTGGCACCTTTGCTGTGGCAGCAAAAGCTGGACGTTTTTCTTTTTTTGCTCAAAACAGCGGCGAAAGTGAAAAAAGGTGCTTTTGAGGCTAGAGTGCGCAGGAAAGCAGAGAGGGCCAAATTGTGTGGGGCATTTGAAGGGGTTCCAGGAGGCAGTGAGGACCAGCATCACTTTTCCCCGCTGGCACCTTTGCTGTGGCAGCAAAAGCTGGACGTTTGTCTTTTTTTGCTCCAAACAGCGGCGAAAGTGAAAAAAGGTGCTTTTGAGGCTAGAGTCCGCAGGAAAGCAGAGAGGGCCAAATTGTGTGGGGCATTTGAAGGGGTTCCAGGAGGCAGTGAGGACCAGCATCACTTTTCCCCGCTGGCACCTTTCCTGTGGCAGCAAAAGCTGGACGTTTGTCTTTTTTTGCTCCAAACAGCGGCGAAAGTGAAAAAAGGTGCTTTTGAGGCTAGAGTCCGCAGGAAAGCAGAGAGGGCCAAATTGTGTGGGGCATTTGAAGGGGTTCCAGGAGGCAGTGAGGACCAGCATCACTTTTCCCCGCTGGCACCTTTCCTGTGGCAGCAAAAGCTGGACGTTTGTCTTTTTTGCACCAAACAGCGGCGAAAGTGAAAAAAGGTGCTTTGGAGGCTAGAGTGCGCAGGAAAGCAGAGAGGGCCAAATTGTGTGGGGCATTTGAAGGGGTTCCAGGAGGCAGTGAGGACCAGCA
Source organism: Vanellus vanellus (assembly GCF_965231255.1). NCBI lineage: Eukaryota > Metazoa > Chordata > Aves > Charadriiformes > Charadriidae > Vanellus > Vanellus vanellus. The sequence goes on from NW_028126668.1 coordinate 5,055, forward strand.
TCACTTTTCCCCGCTGGCACCTTTGCTGTGGCAGCAAAAGCTGGACGTTTGTCTTTTTTGCTCCAAACAGCGCCGAAAGTGAAAAAAGGTGCTTTTGAGGCTAGAGTGCGCAGGAAAGCAGAGAGGGCCAAATTGTGTGGGGCATTTGAAGGGGTTCCAGGAGGCAGTGAGGACCAGCATCACTTTTCCCCGCTGGCACCTTTGCTGTGGCAGCAAAAGCTGGACGTTTGTCTTTTTTTGCTCCAAACAGCGGCGAAAGTGAAAAAAGGTGCTTTTGAGGCTAGAGTGCGCAGGAAAGCAGAGAGGGCCAAATTGTGTGGGGCATTTGAAGGGGTTCCAGGAGGCAGTGAGGACCAGCATCACTTTTCCCCGCTGGCACCTTTGCTGTGGCAGCAAAAGCTGGACGTTTGTCTTTTTTTGCTCCAAACAGCGGCGAAAGTGAAAAAAGGTGCTTTTGAGGCTAGAGTGCGCAGGAAAGCAGAGAGGGCCAAATTGTGTGGGGCATTTGAAGGGGTTCCAGGAGGCAGTGAGGACCAGCATCACTTTTCCCCGCTGGCACCTTTGCTGTGGCAGCAAAAGCTGGACGTTTGTCTTTTTTTGCTCAAAACAGCGGCGAAAGTGAAAAAAGGTGCTTTTGAGGCTAGAGTCCGCAGGAAAGCAGAGAGGGCCAAATTGTGTGGGGCATTTGAAGGGGTTCCAGGAGGCAGTGAGGACCAGCATCACTTTTCCCCGCTGGCACCTTTGCTGTGGCAGCAAAAGCTGGACGTTTGTCTTTTTTGCACCAAACAGCGGCGAAAGTGAAAAAAGGTGCTTTGGAGGCTAGAGTGCGCAGGAAAGCAGAGAGGGCCAAATTGTCTGGGGCATTTGAAGGGGTTCCAGGAGGCAGTGAGGACCAGCATCACTTTTCCCCGCTGGCACCTTTCCTGTGGCAGCAAAAGCTGGACGTTTGTCTTTTTTGCACCAAACAGCGCCGAAAGTGAAAAAAGGTGCTTTTGAGGCTAGAGTGCGCAGGAAAGCAGAGAGGGCCAAATTGTGTGGGGCATTTGAAGGGGTTCCAGGAGGCAGTGAGGACCAGCATCACTTTTCCCCGCTGGCACCTTTGCTGTGGCAGCAAAAGCTGGACGTTTGTCTTTTTGGCTCCAAACAGCGGCGAAAGTGAAAAAAGGTGCTTTTGAGGCTAGAGTGCGCAGGAAAGCAGAGAGGGCCAAATTGTGTGGGGCATTTGAAGGGGTTCCAGGAGGCAGTGAGGACCAGCATCACTTTTCCCCGCTGGCACCTTTGCTGTGGCAGCAAAAGCTGGACGTTTGTCTTTTTTGCTCAAAACAGCGGCGAAAGTGAAAAAAGGTGCTTTTGAGGCTACAGTCAGCAGGAAAGCAGAGAGGGCCAAATTGTGTGGGGCATTTGAAGGGGTTCCAGGAGGCAGTGAGGACCAGCATCACTTTTCCCCGCTGGCACCTTTGCTGTGGCAGCAAAAGCTGGACGTTTGTCTTTTTTGCTCCAAACAGCGGCGAAAGTGAAAAAAGGTGCTTTTGAGGATAGAGTTAGCAGGAAAGCAGAGAGGGCCAAATTGTGTGGGGCATTTGAAGGGGTTCCAGGAGGCAGTGAGGACCAGCATCACTTTTCCACGCTGGAACCTTTGCTTTGGCAGCAAAAGCTGGACGTTTGTCTTTTTTTGCTCCAAACAGCGGCGAAAGTGAAAAAAGGTGCTTTTGAGGCTAGAGTGCGCAGGAAAGCAGAGAGGGCCAAATTGTGTGGGGCATTTGAAGGGGTTCCAGGAGGCAGTGAGGACCAGCATCACTTTTCCCCGCTGGCACCTTTGCTGTGGCAGCAAAAGCTGGACGTTTGTCTTTTTTTGCTCCAAACAGCGGCGAAAGTGAAAAAAGGTGCTTTTGAGGCTAGAGTGCGCAGGAAAGCAGAGAGGGCCAAATTGTGTGGGGCATTTGAAGGGGTTCCAGGAGGCAGTGAGGACCAGCATCACTTTTCCCCGCTGGCACCTTTGCTGTGGCAGCAAAAGCTGGACGTTTGTCTTTTTTTGCTCAAAACAGCGGCGAAAGTGAAAAAAGGTGCTTTTGAGGCTAGAGTCCGCAGGAAAGCAGAGAGGGCCAAATTGTGTGGGGCATTTGAAGGGGTTCCAGGAGGCAGTGAGGACCAGCATCACTTTTCCCCGCTGGCACCTTTCCTGTGGCAGCAAAAGCTGGACGTTTGTCTTTTTTGCTCCAAACAGCGGCGAAAGTGAAAAAAGGTGCTTTTGAGGCTACAGTCAGCAGGAAAGCAGAGAGGGCCAAATTGTGTGGGGCATTTGAAGGGGTTCCAGGAGGCAGTGAGGACCAGCATCACTTTTCCCCGCTGGCACCTTTGCTGTGGCAGCAAAAGCTGGACGTTTGTCTTTTTTGCTCCAAACAGCGGCGAAAGTGAAAAAAGGTGCTTTTGAGGATACAGTTAGCAGGAAAGCAGAGAGGGCCAAATTGTGTGGGGCATTTGAAGGGGTTCCAGGAGGCAGTGAGGACCAGCATCACTTTTCCCCGCTGGAACCTTTGCTGTGGCAGCAAAAGCTGGACGTTTGTCTTTTTTTGCTCCAAACAGCGGCGAAAGTGAAAAAAGGTGCTTTTGAGGCTAGAGTGCGCAGGAAAGCAGAGAGGGCCAAATTGTGTGGGGCATTTGAAGGGGTTCCAGGAGGCAGTGAGGACCAGCATCACTTTTCCCCGCTGGCACCTTTGCTGTGGCAGCAAAAGCTGGACGTTTTTCTTTTTTTGCTCAAAACAGCGGCGAAAGTGAAAAAAGGTGCTTTTGAGGCTAGAGTGCGCAGGAAAGCAGAGAGGGCCAAATTGTGTGGGGCATTTGAAGGGGTTCCAGGAGGCAGTGAGGACCAGCATCACTTTTCCCCGCTGGCACCTTTGCTGTGGCAGCAAAAGCTGGACGTTTGTCTTTTTTTGCTCCAAACAGCGGCGAAAGTGAAAAAAGGTGCTTTTGAGGCTAGAGTCCGCAGGAAAGCAGAGAGGGCCAAATTGTGTGGGGCATTTGAAGGGGTTCCAGGAGGCAGTGAGGACCAGCATCACTTTTCCCCGCTGGCACCTTTCCTGTGGCAGCAAAAGCTGGACGTTTGTCTTTTTTTGCTCCAAACAGCGGCGAAAGTGAAAAAAGGTGCTTTTGAGGCTAGAGTCCGCAGGAAAGCAGAGAGGGCCAAATTGTGTGGGGCATTTGAAGGGGTTCCAGGAGGCAGTGAGGACCAGCATCACTTTTCCCCGCTGGCACCTTTCCTGTGGCAGCAAAAGCTGGACGTTTGTCTTTTTTGCACCAAACAGCGGCGAAAGTGAAAAAAGGTGCTTTGGAGGCTAGAGTGCGCAGGAAAGCAGAGAGGGCCAAATTGTGTGGGGCATTTGAAGGGGTTCCAGGAGGCAGTGAGGACCAGCATCACTTTTCCCCGCTGGCACCTTTGCTGTGGCAGCAAAAGCTGGACGTTTGTCTTTTTTGCTCCAAACAGCGCCGAAAGTGAAAAAAGGTGCTTTTGAGGCTAGAGTGCGCAGGAAAGCAGAGAGGGCCAAATTGTGTGGGGCATTTGAAGGGGTTCCAGGAGGCAGTGAGGACCAGCATCACTTTTCCCTGCTGGCACCTTTGCTGTGGCAGCAAAAGCTGGACGTTTGTCTTTTTTGCTCCAAACAGCGGCGAAAGTGAAAAAAGGTGCTTTTGAGGCTAGAGTGCGCAGGAAAGCAGAGAGGGCCAAATTGTGTGGGGCATTTGAAGGGGTTCCAGGAGGCAGTGAGGACCAGCATCACTTTTCCCCGCTGGCACCTTTGCTGTGGCAGCAAAAGCTGGACGTTTGTCTTTTTTGCTCCAAACAGCGGCGAAAGCGAAAAAAGGTGCTTTTGAGGCTAGAGTCCGCAGGAAAGCAGAGAGGGCCAAATTGTGTGGGGCATTTGAAGGGGTTCCAGGAGGCAGTGAGGACCAGCATCACTTTTCCCCGCTGGCACCTTTGCTGTGGCAGCAAAAGCTGGACGTTTGTCTTTTTTTGCTCCAAACAGCGGCGAAAGTGAAAAAAGGTGCTTTTGAGGCTAGAGTCCGCAGGAAAGCAGAGAGGGCCAAATTGTGTGGGGCATTTGAAGGGGTTCCAGGAGGCAGTGAGGACCAGCATCACTTTTCCCCGCTGGCACCTTTGCTGTGGCAGCAAAAGCTGGACGTTTGTCTTTTTTGCTCCGAACAGAGGCGAAAGTGAAAAAAGGTGCTTTTGAGGATAGAGTCCGCAGGAAAGCAGAGAGGGCCAAATTGTGTGGGGCATTTGAAGGGGTTCCAGGAGGCAGTGAGGACCAGCATCACTTTTCCCCGCTGGCACCTTTGCTGTGGCAGTAAAAGCTGGACGTTTGTCTTTTTGGCTCCAAACAGCGGCGAAAGTGAAAAAAGGTGCTTTTGAGGCTAGAGTGCGCAGGAAAGCAGAGAGGGCCAAATTGTGTGGGGCATTTGAAGGGGTTCCAGGAGGCAGTGAGGACCAGCATCACTTTTCCCCGCTGGCACCTTTGCTGTGGCAGCAAAAGCTGGACGTTTGTCTTTTTTTGCTCCAAACAGCGGCGAAAGTGAAAAAAGGTGCTTTTGAGGCTAGAGTGCGCAGGAAAGCAGAGAGGGCCAAATTGTGTGGGGCATTTGAAGGGGTTCCAGGAGGCAGTGAGGACCAGCATCACTTTTCCCCGCTGGCACCTTTGCTGTGGCAGCAAAAGCTGCACGTTTGTCTTTTTTTGCTCCAAACAGCGGCGAAAGTGAAAAAAGGTGCTTTTGAGGCTAGAGTGCGCAGGAAAGCAGAGAGGGCCAAATTGTGTGGGGCATTTGAAGGGGTTCCAGGAGGCAGTGAGGACCAGCATCACTTTTCCCCGCTGGCACCTTTCCTGTGGCAGCAAAAGCTGGACGTTTGTCTTTTTTGCACCAAACAGCGGCGAAAGTGAAAAAAGGTGCTTTGGAGGCTAGAGTGCGCAGGAAAGCAGAGAGGGCCAAATTGTGTGGGGCATTTGAAGGGGTTCCAGGAGGCAGTGAGGACCAGCATCACTTTTCCCCGCTGGCACCTTTCCTGTGGCAGCAAAAGCTGGACGTTTGTCTTTTTTGCTCCAAACAGCGCCGAAAGTGAAAAAAGGTGCTTTTGAGGCTAGAGTGCGCAGGAAAGCAGAGAGGGCCAAATTGTGTGGGGCATTTGAAGGGGTTCCAGGAGGCAGTGAGGACCAGCATCACTTTTCCCCGCTGGCACCTTTGCTGTGGCAGCAAAAGCTGGACGTTTGTCTTTTTTGCTCCAAACAGCGGCGAAAGTGAAAAAAGGTGCTTTTGAGGCTAGAGTGCGCAGGAAAGCAGAGAGGGCCAAATTGTGTGGGGCATTTGAAGGGGTTCCAGGAGGCAGTGAGGACCAGCATCACTTTTCCCCGCTGGCACCTTTGCTGTGGCAGCAAAAGCTGGACGTTTGTCTTTTTTTGCTCAAAACAGCAGCGAAAGTGAAAAAAGGTGCTTTTGAGGCTAGAGTGCGCAGGAAAGCAGAGAGGGCCAAATTGTGTGGGGCATTTGAAGGGGTTCCAGGAGGCAGTGAGGACCAGCATCACTTTTCCCCGCTGGCACCTTTGCTGTGGCAGCAAAAGCTGGACGTTTGTCTTTTTTTGCTCCAAACACCGGCGAAAGTGAAAAAAGGTGCTTTTGAGGATAGAGCGCCCAGGAAAGCAGAGAGGGCCAAATTGTGTGGGGCATTTGAAGGGGTTCCAGGAGGCAGTGAGGACCAGCATCACTTTTCCCCGCTGGCACCTTTGCTGTGGCAGCAAAAGCTGGACGTTTGTCTTTTTTGCTCCAAACAGCGGCGAAAGTGAAAAAAGGTGCTTTTGAGGCTACAGTCAGCAGGAAAGCAGAGAGGGCCAAATTGTGTGGGGCATTTGAAAAGGTTCCAGGAGGCAGTGAGGACCAGCATCACTTTTCCCCGCTGGCACCTTTGCTGTGGCAGCAAAAGCTGGACGTTTGTCTTTTTTTGCTCAAAACAGCAGCGAAAGTGAAAAAAGGTGCTTTTGAGGCTAGAGTGCGCAGGAAAGCAGAGAGGGCCAAATTGTCTGGGGCATTTGAAGGGGTTCCAGGAGGCAGTGAGGACCAGCATCACTTTTCCCCGCTGGCACCTTTGCTGTGGCAGCAAAAGCTGGACGTTTGTCTTTTTTGCTCCAAACAGCGGCGAAAGTGAAAAAAGGTGCTTTTGAGGCTAGAGTGCGCAGGAAAGCAGAGAGGGCCAAATTGTGTGGGGCATTTGAAGGGGTTCCAGGAGGCAGTGAGGACCAGCATCACTTTTCCCCGCTGGCACCTTTGCTGTGGCAGCAAAAGCTGGACGTTTGTCTTTTTGTCTCCAAAGAGCGGCGAAAGTGAAAAAAGGTGCTTTTGAGGCTAGAGTGCGCAGGAAAGCAGAGAGGGCCAAATTGTGTGGGGCATTTGAAAAGGTTCCAGGAGGCAGTGAGGACCAGCATCACTTTTCCCCGCTGGCACCTTTGCTGTGGCAGCAAAAGCTGGACGTTTGTCTTTTTTTGCTCCAAACAGCGGCGAAAGTGAAAAAAGGTGCTTTTGAGGCTAGAGTGCGCAGGAAAGCAGAGAGGGCCAAATTGTGTGGGGCATTTGAAGGGGTTCCAGGAGGCAGTGAGGACCAGCATCACTTTTCCCCGCTGGCACCTTTGCTGTGGCAGCAAAAGCTGGACGTTTGTCTTTTTTGCTCCAAACAGCGGCGAAAGTGAAAAAAGGTGCTTTTGAGGATAGAGTCCGCAGGAAAGCAGAGAGCGCCAAATTGTGTGGGGCATTTGAAGGGGTTCCAGGAGGCAGTGAGGACCAGCATCACTTTTCCCCGCTGGCACCTTTGCTGTGGCAGCAAAAGCTGGACGTTTGTCTTTTTTTGCTCCAAACACCGGCGAAAGTGAAAAAAGGTGCTTTTGAGGATAGAGCGCGCAGGAAAGCAGAGAGGGCCAAATTGTGTGGGGCATTTGAAGGGGTTCCAGGAGGCAGTGAGGACCAGCATCACTTTTCCCCGCTGGCACCTTTGCTGTGGCAGCAAAAGCTGGACGTTTGTCTTTTTTGCTCCAAACAGCGGCGAAAGTGAAAAAAGGTGCTTTTGAGGCTACAGTCAGCAGGAAAGCAGAGAGGGCCAAATTGTGTGGGGCATTTGAAAAGGTTCCAGGAGGCAGTGAGGACCAGCATCACTTTTCCCCGCTGGCACCTTTGCTGTGGCAGCAAAAGCTGGACGTTTGTCTTTTTTTGCTCAAAACAGCAGCGAAAGTGAAAAAAGGTGCTTTTGAGGCTAGAGTGCGCAGGAAAGCAGAGAGGGCCAAATTGTGTGGGGCATTTGAAGGGGTTCCAGGAGGCAGTGAGGACCAGCATCACTTTTCCCCGCTGGCACCTTTGCTGTGGCAGCAAAAGCTGGACGTTTGTCTTTTTTGCTCCAAACAGCGGCGAAAGTGAAAAAAGGTGCTTTTGAGGCTAGAGTGCGCAGGAAAGCAGAGAGGGCCAAATTGTGTGGGGCATTTGAAGGGGTTCCAGGAGGCAGTGAGGACCAGCATCACTTTTCCCCGCTGGCACCTTTGCTGTGGCAGCAAAAGCTGGACGTTTGTCTTTTTGTCTCCAAAGAGCGGCGAAAGTGAAAAAAGGTGCTTTTGAGGCTAGAGTGCGCAGGAAAGCAGAGAGGGCCAAATTGTGTGGGGCATTTGAAAAGGTTCCAGGAGGCAGTGAGGACCAGCATCACTTTTCCCCGCTGGCACCTTTGCTGTGGCAGCAAAAGCTGGACGTTTGTCTTTTTTTGCTCCAAACAGCGGCGAAAGTGAAAAAAGGTGCTTTTGAGGCTAGAGTGCGCAGGAAAGCAGAGAGGGCCAAATTGTGTGGGGCATTTGAAGGGGTTCCAGGAGGCAGTGAGGACCAGCATCACTTTTCCCCGCTGGCACCTTTGCTGTGGCAGCAAAAGCTGGACGTTTGTCTTTTTTGCTCCAAACAGCGGCGAAAGTGAAAAAAGGTGCTTTTGAGGATAGAGTCCGCAGGAAAGCAGAGAGCGCCAAATTGTGTGGGGCATTTGAAGGGGTTCCAGGAGGCAGTGAGGACCAGCATCACTTTTCCCCGCTGGCACCTTTGCTGTGGCAGCAAAAGCTGGACGTTTGTCTTTTTGGCTCCAAACAGCGGCGAAAGTGAAAAAAGGTGCTTTTGAGGCTAGAGTGCGCAGGAAAGCAGAGAGGGCCAAATTGTGTGGGGCATTTGAAGGGGTTCCAGGAGGCAGTGAGGACCAGCATCACTTTTCCCCGCTGGCACCTTTGCTGTGGCAGCAAAAGCTGGACGTTTGTCTTTTTTTGCTCCAAACAGCGGCGAAAGTGAAAAAAGGTGCTTTTGAGGCTAGAGTGCGCAGGAAAGCAGAGAGGGCCAAATTGTGTGGGGCATTTGAAGGGGTTCCAGGAGGCAGTGAGGACCAGCATCACTTTTCCCCGCTGGCACCTTTCCTGTGGCAGCAAAAGCTGGACGTTTGTCTTTTTTTGCACCAAACAGCGGCGAAAGTGAAAAAAGGTGCTTTGGAGGCTAGAGTGCGCAGGAAAGCAGAGAGGGCCAAATTGTGTGGGGCATTTGAAGGGGTTCCAGGAGGCAGTGAGGACCAGCATCACTTTTCCCCGCTGGCACCTTTCCTGTGGCAGCAAAAGCTGGACGTTTGTCTTTTTTGCTCCAAACAGCGCCGAAAGTGAAAAAAGGTGCTTTTGAGGCTAGAGTGCGCAGGAAAGCAGAGAGGGCCAAATTGTGTGGGGCATTTGAAGGGGTTCCAGGAGGCAGTGAGGACCAGCATCACTTTTCCCCGCTGGCACCTTTCCTGTGGCAGCAAAAGCTGGACGTTTGTCTTTTTTGCTCCAAACAGCGGCGAAAGTGAAAAAAGGTGCTTTTGAGGATAGAGCGCGCAGGAAAGCAGAGAGGGCCAAATTGTGTGGGGCATTTGAAGGGGTTCCAGGAGGCAGTGAGGACCAGCATCACTTTTCCCCGCTGGCACCTTTGCTGTGGCAGCAAAAGCTGGACGTTTGTCTTTTTTGCTCCAAACAGCGGCGAAAGTGAAAAAAGGTGCTTTTGAGGCTACAGTCAGCAGGAAAGCAGAGAGGGCCAAATTGTGTGGGGCATTTGAAGGGGTTCCAGGAGGCAGTGAGGACCAGCATCACTTTTCCCCGCTGGCACCTTTGCTGTGGCAGCAAAAGCTGGACGTTTGTCTTTTTTGCTCCAAACAGCGGCGAAAGTGAAAAAAGGTGCTTTTGAGGCTAGAGTGCGCAGGAAAGCAGAGAGGGCCAAATTGTGTGGGGCATTTGAAGGGGTTCCAGGAGGCAGTGAGGACCAGCATCACTTTTCCCCGCTGGCACCTTTGCTGTGGCAGCAAAAGCTGGACGATTGTCTTTTTTTGCTCCAAACAGCGTCGAAAGTGAAAAAAGGTGCTTTTGAGGCTAGAGTGCGCAGGAAAGCAGAGAGGGCGAAATTGTGTGGGGCATTTGAAGGGGTTCCAGGAGGCAGTGAGGACCAGCATCACTTTTCCCCGCTGGCACCTTTGCTGTGGCAGCAAAAGCTGGACGTTTGTCTTTTTGGCTCCAAACAGCGGCGAAAGTGAAAAAAGGTGCTTTTGAGGCTAGAGTGCGCAGGAAAGCAGAGAGGGCCAAATTGTGTGGGGCATTTGAAGGGGTTCCAGGAGGCAGTGAGGACCAGCATCACTTTTCCCCGCTGGCACCTTTGCTGTGGCAGCAAAAGCTGGACGTTTGTCTTTTTTTGCTCCAAACAGCGGCGAAAGTGAAAAAAGGTGCTTTTGAGGCTAGAGTGCGCAGGAAAGCAGAGAGGGCCAAATTGGGTGGGGCATTTGAAGGGGTTCCAGGAGGCAGTGCGGACCAGCATCACTTTTCCCCGCTGGCACCTTTCCTGTGGCAGCAAAAGCTGGACGTTTGTCTTTTTTTGCTCAAAACAGCGGCGAAAGTGAAAAAAGGTGCTTTTGAGGATAGAGTGCGCAGGAAAGCAGAGAGGGCCAAATTGGGTGGGGCATTTGAAGGGGTTCCAGGAGGCAGTGAGGACCAGCATCACTTTTCCCTGCTGGCACCTTTCCTGTGGCAGCAAAAGCTGGACGTTTGTCTTTTTTTGCTCAAAACACCGGCGAAAGGGAAAAAAGGTGCTTTTGAGGCTAGAGTGCGCAGGAAAGCAGAGAGGGCCAAATTGTGTGGGGCATTTGAAGGGGTTCCAGGAGGCAGTGAGGACCAGCATCACTTTTCCCCGCTGGCACCTTTGCTGTGGCAGCAAAAGCTGGACGTTTGTCTTTTTTGCTCCAAACAGCGGCGAAAGTGAAAAAAGGTGCTTTTGAGGCTAGAGTGCGCAGGAAAGCAGAGAGGGCCAAATTGTGTGGGGCATTTGAAAAGGTTCCAGGAGGCAGTGAGGACCAGCATCACTTTTCCCCGCTGGCACCTTTGCTGTGGCAGCAAAAGCTGGACGTTTGTCTTTTTGTCTCCAAACAGCGGCGAAAGTGAAAAAAGGTGCTTTTGAGGCTAGAGTGCGCAGGAAAGCAGAGAGGGCCAAATTGTCTGGGGCATTTGAAGGGGTTCCAGGAGGCAGTGAGGACCAGCATCACTTTTCCCCGCTGGCACCTTTGCTGTGGCAGCAAAAGCTGGACGTTTGTCTTTTTTTGCTCAAAACAGCAGCGAAAGTGAAAAAAGGTGCTTTTGAGGCTAGAGTGCGCAGGAAAGCAGAGAGGGCCAAATTGTGTGGGGCATTTGAAGGGGTTCCAGGAGGCAGTGAGGACCAGCATCACTTTTCCCCGCTGGCACCTTTGCTGTGGCAGCAAAAGCTGGACGTTTGTCTTTTTGGCTCCAAACAGCGGCGAAAGTGAAAAAAGGTGCTTTTGAGGCTAGAGTGCGCAGGAAAGCAGAGAGGGCCAAATTGTGTGGGGCATTTGAAGGGGTTCCAGGAGGCAGTGCGGACCAGCATCACTTTTCCCCGCTGGCACCTTTCCTGTGGCAGCAAAAGCTGGACGTTTGTCGTTTTTGCTCCAAACAGCGGCGAAAGTGAAAAAAGGTGCTTTTGAGGCTAGAGTGCGCAGGAAAGCAGAGAGGGCCAAATTGTGTGGGGCATTTGAAGGGGTTCCAGGAGGCAGTGCGGACCAGCATCACTTTTCCCCGCTGGCACCTTTGCTGTGGCAGCAAAAGCTGTACGTTTGTCTTTTTTGCTCCGAACAGAGGCGAAAGTGAAAAAAGGTGCTTTTGAGGATAGAGTCCGCAGGAAAGCAGAGAGGGCCAAATTGTGTGGGGCATTTGAAGGGGTTCCAGGAGGCAGTGAGGACCAGCATCACTTTTCCCCGCTGGCACCTTTGCTGTGGCAGTAAAAGCTGGACGTTTGTCTTTTTGGCTCCAAACAGCGCCGAAAGTGAAAAAAGGTGCTTTTGAGGCTAGAGTGCGCAGGAAAGCAGAGAGGGCCAAATTGTGTGGGGCATTTGAAGGGGTTCCAGGAGGCAGTGAGGACCAGCATCACTTTTCCCCGCTGGCACCTTTGCTGTGGCAGCAAAAGCTGGACGTTTGTCTTTTTTTGCTCCAAACAGCGGCGAAAGTGAAAAAAGGTGCTTTTGAGGCTAGAGTGCGCAGGAAAGCAGAGAGGGCCAAATTGTGTGGGGCATTTGAAGGGGTTCCAGGAGGCAGTGAGGACCAGCATCACTTTTCCCCGCTGGCACCTTTCCTGTGGCAGCAAAAGCTGGACGTTTGTCTTTTTTGCACCAAACAGCGGCGAAAGTGAAAAAAGGTGCTTTGGAGGCTAGAGTGCGCAGGAAAGCAGAGAGGGCCAAATTGTGTGGGGCATTTGAAGGGGTTCCAGGAGGCAGTGAGGACCAGCATCACTTTTCCCCGCTGGCACCTTTCCTGTGGCAGCAAAAGCTGGACGTTTGTCTTTTTTGCTCCAAACAGCGCCGAAAGTGAAAAAAGGTGCTTTTGAGGCTAGAGTGCGCAGGAAAGCAGAGAGGGCCAAATTGTGTGGGGCATTTGAAGGGGTTCCAGGAGGCAGTGAGGACCAGCATCACTTTTCCCCGCTGGCACCTTTGCTGTGGCAGCAAAAGCTGGACGTTTGTCTTTTTTGCTCCAAACAGCGGCGAAAGTGAAAAAAGGTGCTTTTGAGGCTAGAGTGCGCAGGAAAGCAGAGAGGGCCAAATTGTGTGGGGCATTTGAAGGGGTTCCAGGAGGCAGTGAGGACCAGCATCACTTTCCCCGCTGGCACCTTTGCTGTGGCAGCAAAAGCTGGACGTTTGTCTTTTTTTGCTCAAAACAGCAGCGAAAGTGAAAAAGGTGCTTTTGAGGCTAGAGTGCGCAGGAAAGCAGAGAGGGCCAAATTGTGTGGGGCATTTGAAGGGGTTCCAGGAGGCAGTGAGGACCAGCATCACTTTTCCCCGCTGGCACCTTTGCTGTGGCAGCAAAAGCTGGACGTTTGTCTTTTTTTGCTCCAAACACCGGCGAAAGTGAAAAAGGTGCTTTTGAGGATAGAGCGCGCAGGAAAGCAGAGAGGGCCAAATTGTGTGGGGCATTTGAAGGGGTTCCAGGAGGCAGTGAGGACCAGCATCACTTTTCCCCGCTGGCACCTTTGCTGTGGCAGCAAAAAGCTGGACGTTTGTCTTTTTTTGCTCCAAACAGCGGCGAAAGTGAAAAAAGGTGCTTTTGAGGCTAGAGTGCGCAGGAAAGCAGAGAGGGCCAAATTGGGTGGGGCATTTGAAGGGGTTCCAGGAGGCAGTGAGGACCAGCATCACTTTTCCCCGCTGGCACCTTTCCTGTGGCAGCAAAAGCTGGACGTTTGTCTTTTTTGCTCAAAACACCGGCGAAAGTGAAAAAAGGTGCTTTTGAGGATAGAGTGCGCAGGAAAGCAGAGAGGGCCAAATTGGGTGGGGCATTTGAAGGGGTTCCAGGAGGCAGTGAGGACCAGCATCACTTTTCCCCGCTGGCACCTTTCCTGTGGCAGCAAAAGCTGGACGTTTGTCTTTTTTTGCTCAAAACACCGGCGAAAGGGAAAAAAGGTGCTTTTGAGGCTAGAGTGCGCAGGAAAGCAGAGAGGGCCAAATTGTGTGGGGCATTTGAAGGGGTTCCAGGAGGCAGTGAGGACCAGCATCACTTTTCCCCGCTGGCACCTTTGCTGTGGCAGCAAAAGCTGGACGTTTGTCTTTTTTGCTCCAAACAGCGGCGAAAGTGAAAAAAGGTGCTTTTGAGGCTAGAGTGCGCAGGAAAGCAGAGAGGGCCAAATTGTGTGGGGCATTTGAAGGGGTTCCAGGAGGCAGTGAGGACCAGCATCACTTTTCCCCGCTGGCACCTTTGCTGTGGCAGCAAAAGCTGGACGTTTGTCTTTTTTGCTCCAAACAGCGGCGAAAGTGAAAAAAGGTGCTTTTGAGGATAGAGTCCGCAGGAAAGCAGAGAGGGCCAAATTGTGTGGGGCATTTGAAGGGGTTCCAGGAGGCAGTGAGGACCAGCATCACTTTTCCCCGCTGGCACCTTTGCTGTGGCAGCAAAAGCTGGACGTTTGTCTTTTTTTGCTCCAAACAGCGTCGAAAGTGAAAAAAGGTGCTTTTGAGGCTAGAGTGCGCAGGAAAGCAGAGAGGGCCAAATTGTGTGGGGCATTTGAAGGGGTTCCAGGAGGCAGTGAGGACCAGCATCACTTTTCCCCGCTGGCACCTTTGCTGTGGCAGCAAAAGCTGGACGTTTGTCTTTTTGGCTCCAAACAGCGGCGAAAGTGAAAAAAGGTGCTTTTGAGGCTAGAGTGCGCAGGAAAGCAGAGAGGGCCAAATTGTGTGGGGCATTTGAAGGGGTTCCAGGAGGCAGTGAGGACCAGCATCACTTTTCCCCGCTGGCACCTTTGCTGTGGCAGCAAAAGCTGGACGTTTGTCTTTTTTTGCTCCAAACAGCGGCGAAAGTGAAAAAAGGTGCTTTTGAGGCTAGAGTGCGCAGGAAAGCAGAGAGGGCCAAATTGGGTGGGGCATTTGAAGGGGTTCCAGGAGGCAGTGCGGACCAGCATCACTTTTCCCCGCTGGCACCTTTCCTGTGGCAGCAAAAGCTGGACGTTTGTCTTTTTTGCTCAAAACAGCGGCGAAAGTGAAAAAAGGTGCTTTTGAGGATAGAGTGCGCAGGAAAGCAGAGAGGGCCAAATTGGGTGGGGCATTTGAAGGGGTTCCAGGAGGCAGTGAGGACCAGCATCACTTTTCCCTGCTGGCACCTTTCCTGTGGCAGCAAAAGCTGGACGTTTGTCTTTTTTTTGCTCAAAACACCGGCGAAAGGGAAAAAGGTGCTTTTGAGGCTAGAGTGCGCAGGAAAGCAGAGAGGGCCAAATTGGGTGGGGCATTTGAAGGGGTTCCAGGAGGCAGTGCGGACCAGCATCACTTTTCCCCGCTGGCACCTTTCCTGTGGCAGCAAAAGCTGGACGTTTGTCTTTTTTTGCTCAAAACAGCGGCGAAAGTGAAAAAAGGTGCTTTTGAGGATAGAGTGCGCAGGAAAGCAGAGAGGGCCAAATTGGGTGGGGCATTTGAAGGGGTTCCAGGAGGCAGTGAGGACCAGCATCACTTTTCCCTGCTGGCACCTTTCCTGTGGCAGCAAAAGCTGGACGTTTGTCTTTTTTTGCTCAAAACACCGGCGAAAGGGAAAAAAGGTGCTTTTGAGGCTAGAGTGCGCAGGAAAGCAGAGAGGGCCAAATTGTGTGGGGCATTTGAAGGGGTTCCAGGAGGCAGTGAGGACCAGCATCACTTTTCCCCGCTGGCACCTTTGCTGTGGCAGCAAAAGCTGGACGTTTGTCTTTTTTGCTCCAAACAGCGGCGAAAGTGAAAAAAGGTGCTTTTGAGGCTAGAGTGCGCAGGAAAGCAGAGAGGGCCAAATTGTGTGGGGCATTTGAAAAGGTTCCAGGAGGCAGTGAGGACCAGCATCACTTTTCCCCGCTGGCACCTTTGCTGTGGCAGCAAAAGCTGGACGTTTGTCTTTTTGTCTCCAAACAGCGGCGAAAGTGAAAAAAGGTGCTTTTGAGGCTAGAGTGCGCAGGAAAGCAGAGAGGGCCAAATTGTCTGGGGCATTTGAAGGGGTTCCAGGAGGCAGTGAGGACCAGCATCACTTTTCCCCGCTGGCACCTTTGCTGTGGCAGCAAAAGCTGGACGTTTGTCTTTTTTGCTCAAAACAGCAGCGAAAGTGAAAAAAGGTGCTTTTGAGGCTAGAGTGCGCAGGAAAGCAGAGAGGGCCAAATTGTGTGGGGCATTTGAAGGGGTTCCAGGAGGCAGTGAGGACCAGCATCACTTTTCCCCGCTGGCACCTTTGCTGTGGCAGCAAAAGCTGGACGTTTGTCTTTTTGGCTCCAAACAGCGGCGAAAGTGAAAAAAGGTGCTTTTGAGGCTAGAGTGCGCAGGAAAGCAGAGAGGGCCAAATTGTGTGGGGCATTTGAAGGGGTTCCAGGAGGCAGTGCGGACCAGCATCACTTTTCCCCCGCTGGCACCTTTCCTGTGGCAGCAAAAGCTGGACGTTTGTCGTTTTGCTCCAAACAGCGGCGAAAGTGAAAAAAGGTGCTTTTGAGGCTAGAGTGCGCAGGAAAGCAGAGAGGGCCAAATTGTGTGGGGCATTTGAAGGGGTTCCAGGAGGCAGTGCGGACCAGCATCACTTTTCCCCGCTGGCACCTTTGCTGTGGCAGCAAAAGCTGTACGTTTGTCTTTTTTGCTCCGAACAGAGGCGAAAGTGAAAAAAGGTGCTTTTGAGGATAGAGTCCGCAGGAAAGCAGAGAGGGCCAAATTGTGTGGGGCATTTGAAGGGGTTCCAGGAGGCAGTGAGGACCAGCATCACTTTTCCCCGCTGGCACCTTTGCTGTGGCAGTAAAAGCTGGACGTTTGTCTTTTTGGCTCCAAACAGCGCCGAAAGTGAAAAAAGGTGCTTTTGAGGGCTAGAGTGCGCAGGAAAGCAGAGAGGGCCAAATTGTGTGGGGCATTTGAAGGGGTTCCAGGAGGCAGTGAGGACCAGCATCACTTTTCCCCGCTGGCACCTTTGCTGTGGCAGCAAAAGCTGGACGTTTGTCTTTTTTTGCTCCAAACAGCGGCGAAAGTGAAAAAAGGTGCTTTTGAGGCTAGAGTGCGCAGGAAAGCAGAGAGGGCCAAATTGTGTGGGGCATTTGAAGGGGTTCCAGGAGGCAGTGAGGACCAGCATCACTTTTCCCCGCTGGCACCTTTCTGTGGCAGCAAAAGCTGGACGTTTGTCTTTTTTGCACCAAACAGCGGCGAAAGTGAAAAAAGGTGCTTTGGAGGCTAGAGTGCGCAGGAAAGCAGAGAGGGCCAAATTGTGTGGGGCATTTGAAGGGGTTCCAGGAGGCAGTGAGGACCAGCATCACTTTTCCCCGCTGGCACCTTTCCTGTGGCAGCAAAAGCTGGACGTTTGTCTTTTTTGCTCCAAACAGCGCCGAAAGTGAAAAAAGGTGCTTTTGAGGCTAGAGTGCGCAGGAAAGCAGAGAGGGCCAAATTGTGTGGGGCATTTGAAGGGGTTCCAGGAGGCAGTGAGGACCAGCATCACTTTTCCCCGCTGGCACCTTTGCTGTGGCAGCAAAAGCTGGACGTTTGTCTTTTTTGCTCCAAACAGCGGCGAAAGTGAAAAAAGGTGCTTTTGAGGCTAGAGTGCGCAGGAAAGCAGAGAGGGCCAAATTGTGTGGGGCATTTGAAGGGGTTCCAGGAGGCAGTGAGGACCAGCATCACTTTTCCCCGCTGGCACCTTTGCTGTGGCAGCAAAAGCTGGACGTTTGTCTTTTTTTGCTCAAAACAGCAGCGAAAGTGAAAAAAGGTGCTTTTGAGGCTAGAGTGCGCAGGAAAGCAGAGAGGGCCAAATTGTGTGGGGCATTTGAAGGGGTTCCAGGAGGCAGTGAGGACCAGCATCACTTTTCCCCGCTGGCACCTTTGCTGTGGCAGCAAAAGCTGGACGTTTGTCTTTTTTTGCTCCAAACCACCGGCGAAAGTGAAAAAAGGTGCTTTTGAGGATAGAGCGCGCAGGAAAGCAGAGAGGGCCAAATTGTGTGGGGCATTTGAAGGGGTTCCAGGAGGCAGTGAGGACCAGCATCACTTTTCCCCGCTGGCACCTTTGCTGTGGCAGCAAAAGCTGGACGTTTGTCTTTTTTTGCTCCAAACAGCGGCGAAAGTGAAAAAAGGTGCTTTTGAGGCTAGAGTGCGCAGGAAAGCAGAGAGGGCCAAATTGGGTGGGGCATTTGAAGGGGTTCCAGGAGGCAGTGAGGACCAGCATCACTTTTCCCCGCTGGCACCTTTCCTGTGGCAGCAAAAGCTGGACGTTTGTCTTTTTTTGCTCA
>NW_028126667.1:0-46301 GCF_965231255.1 Vanellus vanellus
CATTCTCAAAAGCACCTGTTTTCGCTTTCGGCAACCTCAGGAGCAAAAAAGACAAACGTCCAGCTTTTGCTGCCACAGCAAAGGTGCCAGCCGGGAAAAGTAATGCTGGTCCTCATTGCCTCCTGGAACCTCTTCAAATGCCACAGACAATTTGGCCCTCTCTGCTTTCCTGCGGACTCCATCCTCAAAAGCACCTGTTTTCGCTTTCGGCAACCTCAGGAGCAAAAAAGACAAACGTCCAGCTTTTGCTGCCACAGCAAAGGTGCCAGCGGGGAAAAGTTATGCTGGTCCTCATTGCCTCCTGGAACCTCTTCAAATGCCACAGACAATTTGGCCCTCTCTGCTTTCCTGCGGACTCCATCCTCAAAAGCACCTGTTTTCGCTTTCGGCAACCTCAGGAACAATAAAGACAAACGTCCAGCTTTTGCTGCCACAGCAAAGGTGCCAGCGGGCAAAAGTAATGCTGGTTCTCACTGCCTCCTGGAACCCTTTCAAATGCCCCAGACAATTTGGCCTTCTCTGCTTTCCTGCGGACTCCATCCTCAAAAGCACCTGTTTTCGCTTTCGGCAGCCTCCAGAGCAAAAAAGACAAACGTCCAGCTTTTGCTGCCACAGCAAAGGTGCCAGCGGGGAAAAGTAATGCTAGTTCTCACTACCTCCTGGAACTCTTTCAAATGCCACAGACAATTTGGCCCTCTCTGCTTTCCTGCGGACTCCATCCTCAAAAGCACCTGTTTTCGCTTTCGGCAACCTCCGGAGCAAAAAAGACAAACGTCCAGCTTTTGCTGCCACAGCAAAGGTGCCAGCTAGGAAAAGTAATGCTGGTCCTCATTGCCTCCTGGAACCTCTTCAAATGCCACAGACAATTTGGCCCTCTCTGCTTTCCTGCGGACTCCATCCTCAAAAGCACCTGTTTTCGCTTTCGGCAACCTCCGGAGCAAAAAAGACAAACGTCCAGGTTTTCCTGCCACAGCAAAGGTGCCAGCGGGGAAAAGTAATGCTGGTTCTCACTGCCTCCTGGAACTCTTTCAAATGCCCCAGACCATTTGGCCCTCTCTGCTTTCCTGCGGACTCCATCCTCAAAAGCACCTGTTTTCGCTTTCGGCATCCTCAGGAGCAAAAAAGACAAACGTCCAGCTTTTGCTGCCACAGCAGAGGTGCCACCGGGGAAAAGTAATGCTGGTTCTCACTGCCTCCTGGAACTCTTTCAAATGCCACAGACAATTTGGCCCTCTCTGCTTTCCTGCGGACTCCATCCTCAAAAGCACCTGTTTTCGCTTTCGGCAACCTCAGGAGCAAAAAAGACAAACGTCCAGCTTTTGCTGCCACAGCAAATGTGCCAGCGGGGAAAAGTAATGCTGGTTCTCACTGCGTCCTGGAACCCTTTCAAATGCCCCAGACTATTTGGCCCTCTCTGCTTTCCTGCGGACTCCATCCTCAAAAGCACCTGTTTTCGCTTTCGGCAGCCTCCGGAGCAAAAAAGACAAACGTCCAGCTTTTGCTGCCACAGCAAAGGTGCCAGCGGGGAAAAGTAATGCTGGTCCTCATTGCCTCCTGGAACCTCTTCAAATGCCACAGACAATTCGGCCCTCTCTGCTTTCCTGCGGACTCCATCCTCAAAAGCACCTGTTTTCGCTTTCGGCAACCTCAGGAGCAAAAAAGACAAACGTCCAGGTTTTGCTGCCACAGCAAAGGTGCCAGCGGGGAAAAGTAATGCTGGTTCTCACTGCCTCCTGGAACCCTTTCAAATGCCCCAGACAATTTGGCCCTCTCTGCTTTCCTGCGGACTCCATCCTCAAAAGCACCTGTTTTCGCTTTCGGCAGCCTCCAGAGCAAAAAAGACAAACGTCCAGCTTTTGCTGCCACAGCAAAGGTGCCAGCGGGGAAAAGTAATGCTGGTCCTCATTGCTTCCTGGAACCTCTTCAAAAGCCACAGACAATTTGGCCCTCTCTGCTTTCCTGCGGACTCCATCCTCAAAAGCACCTGTTTTCGCTTTCGGCAACCTCAGGAGCAAAAAAGACAAATGTCCAGCTTTTGCTGCCGCAGCAAAGGTGCCAGCGGGCAAAAGTAATGCTGGTTCTCACTGCCTCCTGGAACTCTTTCAAATGCCCCAGACAATTTGGCCCTCTCTGCTTTCCTGCGGACTCCATCCTCAAAAGCACCTGTTTTCGCTTTCGGCATCCTCAGGAGCAAAAAAGACAAACGTCCAGCTTTTGCTGCCACAGCAGAGGTGCCAGCGGGGAAAAGTAATGCTGGTTCTCACTGCCTCCTGGAACCCTTTCAAATGCCCCAGACAATTTGGCCCTCTCTGCTTTCCTGCGGACTCCATCCTCAAAAGCACCTGTTTTCGCTTTCAGCAGCCTCCAGAGCAAAAAAGACAAACGTCCAGCTTTTGCTGCCACAGCAAAGGTGCCAGCGGGGAAAAGTAATGCTGGTTCTCACTGCGTCCTGGAACCTCTTCAAATGCCACAGACAATTTGGCCCTCTCTGCTTTCCTGCGGACTCCATCCTCAAAAGTACCTGTTTTCGCTTTCGGCAACCTCAGGAGCAAAAAAGACAAACGTCCAGCTTTTGCTGCCACAGCAAAGGTGCCAGCGGGGAAAAGTAATGCTGGTTCTCACTGCGTCCTGGAACCTCTTCAAAAGCCACAGACAATTTGGCCCTCTCTGCTTTCCTGCGGATTCCATCCTCAAAAGCACCTGTTTTCGCTTTCGGCAACCTCAGGAACAAAAAAGACAAATGTCCAGCTTTTGCTGCCGCAGCAAAGGTGCCAGCGGGCAAAAGTAATGCTGGTTCTCACTGCCTCCTGGAACTCTTTCAAATGCCCCAGACAATTTGGCCCTCTCTGCTTTCCTGCGGACTCCATCCTCAAAAGCACCTGTTTTCGCTTTCGGCATCCTCAGGAGCAAAAAAAGACAAACGTCCAGCTTTTGCTGCCACAGCAGAGGTGCCAGCGGGGAAAAGTAATGCTGGTTCTCACTGCCTCCTAGAACCCTTTCAAATGCCACAGACAATTAGGCCCTCTCTGCTTTCCTGCGGACTCCATCCTCAAAAGCACCTGTTTTCGCTTTCGGCAACCTCAGGAGCAAAAAAGACAAATGTCCAGCTTTTGCTGCCGCAGCAAAGGTGCCAGCGGGCAAAAGTAATGCTGGTTCTCACTGCCTCCTGGAACTCTTTCAAATGCCCCAGACAATTTGGCCCTCTCTGCTTTCCTGCGGACTCCATCCTCAAAAGCACCTGTTTTCGCTTTCGGCATCCTCAGG
Source organism: Vanellus vanellus (assembly GCF_965231255.1). NCBI lineage: Eukaryota > Metazoa > Chordata > Aves > Charadriiformes > Charadriidae > Vanellus > Vanellus vanellus. Next base: position 3,265 of record NW_028126667.1, read on the forward strand.
AGCAAAAAAGACAAACGTCCAGCTTTTGCTGCCACAGCAGAGGTGCCAGCGGGGAAAAGTAATGCTGGTTCTCACTGCCTCCTGGAACCCTTTCAAATGCCCCAGACAATTTGGCCCTCTCTGCTTTCCTGCGGACTCCATCCTCAAAAGCACCTGTTTTCGCTTTCGGCAGCCTCCAGAGCAAAAAAGACAAACGTCCAGGATTTCTGCCACAGCAAAGGTGCCAGCGGGCAAAAGTAATGATGGTTCTCACTACCTCCTAGAACTCTTTCAAATGCCCCAGACAATTTGGCCCTCTCTGCTTTCCTGCGGACTCCATCCTCAAAAGCAACTGTTTTCGCTTTCGGCAGCCTCCGGAGCAAAAAAGACAAACGTCCAGCTTTTGCTGCCACAGCAAAGGTGCCAGCGGGGAAAAGTTATGCTGGTCCTCATTGCCTCCTGGAACCTCTTCAAATGCCACAGACAATTTGGCCCTCTCTGCTTTCCTGCGGACTCCATCCTCAAAAGCACCTGTTTTCGCTTTCGGCAACCTCAGGAACAATAAAGACAAACGTCCAGGTTTTCCTGCCACAGCAAAGGTGCTAGCGGGAAAAGTAATGCTGGTTCTCACTGCCTCCTGGAACTCTTTCAAATGCCCCAGACCATTTGGCCCTCTCTGCTTTCCTGCGGACTCCATCCTCAAAAGCACCTGTTTTCGCTTTCGGCAGCCTCCGGAGCAAAAAAGACAAACGTCCAGCTTTTGCTGCCACAGCAAAGGTGCCAGCCGGGAAAAGTAATGCTGGTTCTCACTGCCTCCTGGAACCCTTTCAAATGCCCCAGTCAATTTGGCCCTCTCTGCTTTCCTGCGGACTCCATCCTCAAAAGCACCTGTTTTCGCTTTCGGCAGCCTCCGGAGCAAAAAAGACAAACGTCCAGCTTTTGCTGCCACAGCAAAGGTGCCAGCCGGGAAAAGTAATGCTGGTTCTCACTGCCTCCTGGAACCCTTTAAAATGCCCCAGACAATTTGGCCCTCTCTGCTTTCCTGCGGACTCCATCCTCAAAAGCACCTGTTTTCGCTTTCGGCAACCTCCGGAGCAAAAAAGACAAACGTCCAGCTTTTGCTGCCACAGCAAAGGTGCCAGCGGGGAAAAGTAATGCTGGTTCTCACTGCGTCCTGGAACCCTTTCAAATGCCCCAGACTATTTGGCCCTCTCTGCTTTCCTGCGGACACCATCCTCAAAAGCACCTGTTTTCGCTTTCGGCAGCCTCCGGAGCAAAAAAGACAAACGTCCAGCTTTTGCTGCCACAGCAAAGGTGCCAGCGGGGAAAAGTAATGCTGGTCCTCATTGCCTCCTGGAACCTCTTCAAATGCCACAGACAATTTGGCCCTCTCTGCTTTCCTGCGGACTCCATTCTCAAAAGCACCTGTTTTCGCTTTCGGCAACCTCAGGAGCAAAAAAGACAAACGTCCAGCTTTTGCTGCCACAGCAAAGGTGCCAGCCGGGAAAAGTTATGCTGGTCCTCATTGCCTCCTGGAACCTCTTCAAATGCCACAGACAATTTGGCCCTCTCTGCTTTCCTGCGGACTCCATCCTCAAAAGCACCTGTTTTCGCTTTCGGCAACCTCAGGAACAATAAAGACAAACGTCCAGGTTTTCCTGCCACAGCAAAGCTGCCAGCGGGCAAAAGTAATGCTGGTTCTCACTGCGTCCTGGAACCTCTTCAAAAGCCACAGACAATTTGGCCCTCTCTGCTTTCCTGCGGACTCCATCCTCAAAAGCACCTGTTTTCGCTTTCGGCAACCTCAGGAGCAAAAAAGACAAATGTCCAGCTTTTGCTGCCGCAGCAAAGGTGCCAGCGGGCAAAAGTAATGCTGGTTCTCACTGCCTCCTGGAACTCTTTCAAATGCCCCAGACAATTTGGCCCTCTCTGCTTTCCTGCGGACTCCATCCTCAAAAGCACCTGTTTTCGCTTTCGGCATCCTCAGGAGCAAAAAAGACAAACGTCCAGCTTTTGCTGCCACAGCAGAGGTGCCAGCGGGGAAAAGTAATGCTGGTTCTCACTGCCTCCTGGAACCCTTTCAAATGCCCCAGACAATTTGGCCCTCTCTGCTTTCCTGCGGACTCCATCCTCAAAAGCACCTGTTTTCGCTTTCAGCAGCCTCCAGAGCAAAAAAGACAAACGTCCAGCTTTTGCTGCCACAGCAAAGGTGCCAGAGGGGAAAAGTAATGCTGGTTCTCACTGCGTCCTGGAACCTCTTCAAATGCCACAGACAATTTGGCCCTCTCTGCTTTCCTGCGGACTCCATCCTCAAAAGTACCTGTTTTCGCTTTCGGCAACCTCAGGAGCAAAAAAGACAAACGTCCAGCTTTTGCTGCCACAGCAAAGGTGCCAGCGGGGAAAAGTTATGCTGGTTCTCACTGCGTCCTGGAACCTCTTCAAAAGCCACAGACAATTTGGCCCTCTCTGCTTTCCTGCGGATTCCATCCTCAAAAGCACCTGTTTTCGCTTTCGGCAACCTCAGGAGCAAAAAAGACAAATGTCCAGCTTTTGCTGCCGCAGCAAAGGTGCCAGCGGGCAAAAGTAATGCTGGTTCTCACTGCCTCCTGGAACTCTTTCAAATGCCCCAGACAATTTGGCCCTCTCTGCTTTCCTGCGGACTCCATCCTCAAAAGCACCTGTTTTCGCTTTCGGCATCCTCAGGAGCAAAAAAGACAAACGTCCAGCTTTTGCTGCCACAGCAGAGGTGCCAGCGGGGAAAAGTAATGCTGGTTCTCACTGCCTCCTAGAACCCTTTCAAATGCCACAGACAATTAGGCCCTCTCTGCTTTCCTGCGGACTCCATCCTCAAAAGCACCTGTTTTCGCTTTCGGCAACCTCAGGAGCAAAAAAGACAAATGTCCAGCTTTTGCTGCCGCAGCAAAGGTGCCAGCGGGCAAAAGTAATGCTGGTTCTCACTGCCTCCTGGAACTCTTTCAAATGCCCCAGACAATTTGGCCCTCTCTGCTTTCCTGCGGACTCCATCCTCAAAAGCACCTGTTTTCGCTTTCGGCATCCTCAGGAGCAAAAAAGACAAACGTCCAGCTTTTGCTGCCACAGCAGAGGTGCCAGCGGGGAAAAGTAATGCTGGTTCTCACTGCCTCCTGGAACCCTTTCAAATGCCCCAGACAATTTGGCCCTCTCTGCTTTCCTGCGGACTCCATCCTCAAAAGCACCTGTTTTCGCTTTCGGCAGCCTCCAGAGCAAAAAAGACAAATGTCCAGGTTTTCTGCCACAGCAAATGTGCCAGCGGGCAAAAGTAATGATGGTTCTCACTACCTCCTAGAACTCTTTCAAATGCCCCAGACAATTTGGCCCTCTCTGCTTTCCTGCGGACTCCATCCTCAAAAGCACCTGTTTTCGCTTTCGGCAACCTCCGGAGCAAAAAAGACAAACGTCCAGCTTTTGCTGCCACAGCAAAGGTGCCAGCGGGGAAAAGTAATGCTGGTCCTCATTGCCTCCTGGAACCTCTTCAAATGCCACAGACAATTTGGCCCTCTCTGCTTTCCTGCGGACTCCATTCTCAAAAGCACCTGTTTTCGCTTTCGGCAACCTCAGGAGCAAAAAAGCCAAACGTCCAGCTTTTGCTGCCACAGCAAAGGTGCCAGCGGGGAAAAGTTATGCTGGTCCTCATTGCCTCCTGGAACCTCTTCAAATGCCACAGACAATTTGGCCCTCTCTGCTTTCCTGCGGACTCCATCCTCAAAAGCACCTGTTTTCGCTTTCGGCAACCTCAGGAACAATAAAGACAAACGTCCAGGTTTTCCTGCCACAGCAAAGGTGCCAGCGGGCAAAAGTAATGCTGGTTCTCACTGCCTCCTGGAACTCTTTCAAATGCCCCAGACAATTTGGCCCTCTCTGCTTTCCTGCGGACTCCATCCTCAAAAGCACCTGTTTTCGCTTTCGGCAGCCTCCGGAGCAAAAAAGACAAACGTCCAGCTTTTGCTGCCACAGCAAAGGTGCCAGCGGGGAAAAGTAATGCTGGTTCTCACTGCCTCCTGGAACTCTTTCAAATGCCCCAGACAATTTTGCCCTCTCTGCTTTCCTGCGGACTCCATCCTCAAAAGCACCTGTTTTCGCTTTCGGCAGCCTCCGGAGCAAAAAAGACAAACGTCCAGCTTTTGCTGCCACAGCAAAGGTGCCAGCCGGGAAAAGTAATGCTGGTTCTCACTGCCTCCTGGAACCCTTTCAAATGCCCCAGTCAATTTGGCCCTCTCTGCTTTCCTGCGGACTCCATCCTCAAAAGCACCTGTTTTCGCTTTCGGCAGCCTCCGGAGCAAAAAAGACAAACGTCCAGCTTTTGCTGCCACAGCAAAGGTGCCAGCCGGGAAAAGTAATGCTGGTTCTCACTGCCTCCTGGAACCCTTTCAAATGCCCCAGACAATTTGGCCCTCTCTGCTTTCCTGCGGACTCCATCCTCAAAAGCACCTGTTTTCGCTTTCGGCAGCCTCCAGAGCAAAAAAGACAAACGTCCAGCTTTTGCTGCCACAGCAAAGGTGCCAGCAGGGAAAAGTAATGCTAGTTCTCACTACCTCCTGGAACTCTTTCAAATGCCCCAGACAATTTTGCCCTCTCTGCTTTCCTGCGGACTCCATCCTCAAAAGCACCTGTTTTCGCTTTCGGCAACCTCCAGAGCAAAAAAGACAAACGTCCAGCTTTTGCTGCCACAGCAAAGGTGCCAGCGGGGAAAAGTAATGCTGGTTCTCACTGCGTCCTGGAACCCTTTCAAATGCCCCAGACTATTTGGCCCTCTCTGCTTTCCTGCGGACACCATCCTCAAAAGCACCTGTTTTCGCTTTCGGCAGCCTCCGGAGCAAAATAGACAAACGTCCAGCTTTTGCTGCCACAGCAAAGGTGCCAGCGGGGAAAAGTAATGCTGGTCCTCATTGCCTCCTGGAACCTCTTCAAATGCCACAGACAATTTGGCCCTCTCTGCTTTCCTGCGGACTCCATTCTCAAAAGCACCTGTTTTCGCTTTCGGCAACCTCAGGAGCAAAAAAGACAAACGTCCACCTTTTGCTGCCACAGCAAAGGTGCCAGCCGGGAAAAGTTATGCTGGTCCTCATTGCCTCCTGGAACCTCTTCAAATGCCACAGACAATTTGGCCCTCTCTGCTTTCCTGCGGACTCCATCCTCAAAAGCACCTGTTTTCGCTTTCGGCAACCTCAGGAACAATAAAGACAAACGTCCAGGTTTTCCTGCCACAGCAAAGGTGCCAGCGGGCAAAAGTAATGCTGGTTCTCACTGCCTCCTGGAACTCTTTCAAATGCCCCAGACAATTTGGCCCTCTCTGCTTTCCTGCGGACTCCATCCTCAAAAGCACCTGTTTTCGCTTTCGGCAGCCTCCGGAGCAAAAAAGACAAACGTCCAGCTTTTGCTGCCACAGCAAAGGTGCCAGCGGGGAAAAGTAATGCTGGTTCTCACTGCCTCCTGGAACTCTTTCAAATGCCCCAGACAATTTTGCCCTCTCTGCTTTCCTGCGGACTCCATCCTCAAAAGCACCTGTTTTCGCTTTCGGCAGCCTCCGGAGCAAAAAAGACAAACGTCCAGCTTTTGCTGCCACAGCAAAGGTGCCAGCCGGGAAAAGTAATGCTGGTTCTCACTGCCTCCTGGAACCCTTTCAAATGCCCCAGTCAATTTGGCCCTCTCTGCTTTCCTGCGGACTCCATCCTCAAAAGCACCTGTTTTCGCTTTCGGCAGCCTCCGGAGCAAAAAAGACAAACGTCCAGCTTTTGCTGCCACAGCAAAGGTGCCAGCCGGGAAAAGTAATGCTGGTTCTCACTGCCTCCTGGAACCCTTTCAAATGCCCCAGACAATTTGGCCCTCTCTGCTTTCCTGCGGACTCCATCCTCAAAAGCACCTGTTTTCGCTTTCGGCAGCCTCCAGAGCAAAAAAGACAAACGTCCAGCTTTTGCTGCCACAGCAAAGGTGCCAGCAGGGAAAAGTAATGCTAGTTCTCACTACCTCCTGGAACTCTTTCAAATGCCCCAGACAATTTTGCCCTCTCTGCTTTCCTGCGGACTCCATCCTCAAAAGCACCTGTTTTCGCTTTCGGCAACCTCCAGAGCAAAAAAGACAAACGTCCAGCTTTTGCTGCCACAGCAAAGGTGCCAGCGGGGAAAAGTAATGCTGGTTCTCACTGCGTCCTGGAACCCTTTCAAATGCCCCAGACTATTTGGCCCTCTCTGCTTTCCTGCGGACACCATCCTCAAAAGCACCTGTTTTCGCTTTCGGCAGCCTCCGGAGCAAAATAGACAAACGTCCAGCTTTTGCTGCCACAGCAAAGGTGCCAGCGGGGAAAAGTAATGCTGGTCCTCATTGCCTCCTGGAACCTCTTCAAATGCCACAGACAATTTGGCCCTCTCTGCTTTCCTGCGGACTCCATTCTCAAAAGCACCTGTTTTCGCTTTCGGCAACCTCAGGAGCAAAAAAGACAAACGTCCAGCTTTTGCTGCCACAGCAAAGGTGCCAGCCGGGAAAAGTGATGCTGGTCCTCATTGCCTCCTGGAACCTCTTCAAATGCCACAGACAATTTGGCCCTCTCTGCTTTCCTGCGGACTCCATCCTCAAAAGCACCTGTTTTCGCTTTCGGCAACCTCAGGAACAATAAAGACAAACGTCCAGGTTTTCCTGCCACAGCAAAGGTGCCAGCGGGCAAAAGTAATGCTGGTTCTCACTGCCTCCTGGAACTCTTTCAAATGCCCCAGACCATTTGGCCCTCTCTGCTTTCCTGCGGACTCCATCCTCAAAAGCACCTGTTTTCGCTTTCGGCAGCCTCCGGAGCAAAAAAGACAAACGTCCAGCTTTTGCTGCCACAGCAAAGGTGCCAGCGGGGAAAAGTAATGCTGGTTCTCACTGCCTCCTGGAACTCTTTCAAATGCCCCAGACAATTTTGCCCTCTCTGCTTTCCTGCGGACTCCATCCTCAAAAGCACCTGTTTTCGCTTTCGGCAACCTCAGGAGCAAAAAAGACAAACGTCCAGCTTTTGCTGCCACAGCAAAGGTGCCAGCCGGGAAAAGTGATGCTGGTCCTCATTGCCTCCTGGAACCTCTTCAAATGCCACAGACAATTTGGCCCTCTCTGCTTTCCTGCGGACTCCATCCTCAAAAGCACCTGTTTTCGCTTTCGGCAACCTCAGTAACAATAAAGACAAACGTCCAGGTTTTCCTGCCACAGCAAAGGTGCCAGCGGGCAAAAGTAATGCTGGTTCTCACTGCCTCCTGGAACTCTTTCAAATGCCCCAGACCATTTGGCCCTCTCTGCTTTCCTGCGGACTCCATCCTCAAAAGCACCTGTTTTCGCTTTCGGCAGCCTCCGGAGCAAAAAAGACAAACGTCCAGCTTTTGCTGCCACAGCAAAGGTGCCAGCGGGGAAAAGTAATGCTGGTTCTCACTGCCTCCTGGAACTCTTTCAAATGCCCCAGACAATTTTGCCCTCTCTGCTTTCCTGTGGACTCCATCCTCAAAAGCACCTGTTTTCGCTTTCGGCAGCCTCCGGAGCAAAAAAGACAAACGTCCAGCTTTTGCTGCCACAGCAAAGGTGCCAGCCGGGAAAAGTAATGCTGGTTCTCACTGCCTCCTGGAACCCTTTCAAATGCCCTAGTCAATTTGGCCCTCTCTGCTTTCCTGCGGACTCCATCCTCAAAAGCACCTGTTTTCGCTTTCGGCAGCCTCCGGAGCAAAAAAGACAAACGTCCAGCTTTTGCTGCCACAGCAAAGGTGCCAGCCGGGAAAAGTAATGCTGGTTCTCACTGCCTCCTGGAACCCTTTCAAATGCCCCAGACAATTTGGCCCTCTCTGCTTTCCTGCGGACTCCATCCTCAAAAGCACCTGTTTTCGCTTTCGGCAGCCTCCAGAGCAAAAAAGACAAACGTCCAGCTTTTGCTGCCACAGCAAAGGTGCCAGCGGGGAAAAGTAATGCTAGTTCTCACTACCTCCTGGAACTCTTTCAAATGCCCCAGACAATTTGGCCCTCTCTGCTTTCCTGCGGACTCCATCCTCAAAAGCACCTGTTTTCGCTTTCGGCAACCTCCGGAGCAAAAAAGACAAACGTCCAGCTTTTGCTGCCACAGCAAAGGTGCCAGCGGGGAAAAGTAATGCTGGTTCTCACTGCGTCCTGGAACCCTTTCAAATGCCCCAGACTATTTGGCCCTCTCTGCTTTCCTGCGGACACCATCCTCAAAAGCACCTGTTTTCGCTTTCGGCAGCCTCCGGAGCAAAAAAGACAAACGTCCAGCTTTTGCTGCCACAGCAAAGGTGCCAGCGGGGAAAAGTAATGCTGGTCCTCATTGCCTCCTGGAACCTCTTCAAATGCCACAGACAATTTGGCCCTCTCTGCTTTCCTGCGGACTCCATTCTCAAAAGCACCTGTTTTCGCTTTCGGCAACCTCAGGAGCAAAAAAGACAAACGTCCAGCTTTTGCTGCCACAGCAAAGGTGCCAGCCGGGAAAAGTAATGCTGGTCCTCATTGCCTCCTGGAACCTCTTCAAATGCCACAGACAATTTGGCCCTCTCTGCTTTCCTGCGGACTCCATCCTCAAAAGCACCTGTTTTCGCTTTCGGCAACCTCAGGAGCAAAAAAGACAAACGTCCAGCTTTTGCTGCCACAGCAAAGGTGCCAGCGGGGAAAAGTTATGCTGGTCCTCATTGCCTCCTGGAACCTCTTCAAATGCCACAGACAATTTGGCCCTCTCTGCTTTCCTGCGGACTCCATCCTCAAAAGCACCTGTTTTCGCTTTCGGCAACCTCAGGAACAATAAAGACAAACGTCCAGGTTTTCCTGCCACAGCAAAGGTGCCAGCGGGCAAAAGTAATGCTGGTTCTCACTGCCTCCTGGAACACTTTCAAATGCCCCAGACAATTTGGCCCTCTCTGCTTTCCTGCGGACTGCATCCTCAAAAGCACCTGTTTTCGCTTTCGGCATCCTCAGGAGCAAAAAAGACAAACGTCCAGCTTTTGCTGCCACAGCAAAGGTGCCAGCGGGGAAAAGTAATGCTGGTTCTCACTGCCTCCTGGAACCCTTTCAAATGCCCCAGACTATTTGGCCCTCTCTGCTTTCCTGCGGACTCCATCCTCAAAAGCACCTGTTTTCGCTTTCGGCAGCCTCCGGAGCAAAAAAGACAAACGTCCAGCTTTTGCTGCCACAGCAAAGGTGCCAGCGGGGAAAAGTAATGCTGGTCCTCATTGCCTCCTGGAACCTCTTCAAATGCCACAGACAATTTGGCCCTCTCTGCTTTCCTGCGGACTCCATTCTCAAAAGCACCTGTTTTCGCTTTCGGCAACCTCAGGAGCAAAAAAGACAAACGTCCAGCTTTTGCTGCCACAGCAAAGGTGCCAGCCGGGAAAAGTAATGCTGGTCCTCATTGCCTCCTGGAACCTCTTCAAATGCCACAGACAATTTGGCCCTCTCTGCTTTCCTGCGGACTCCATCCTCAAAAGCACCTGTTTTCGCTTTCGGCAACCTCAGGAGCAAAAAAGACAAACGTCCAGCTTTTGCTGCCACAGCAAAGGTGCCAGCGGGGAAAAGTTATGCTGGTCCTCATTGCCTCCTGGAACCTCTTCAAATGCCCCAGACAATTTGGCCCTCTCTGCTTTCCTGCGGACTCCATCCTCAAAAGCACCTGTTTTCGCTTTCGGCAACCTCAGGAACAGTAAAGACAAACGTCCAGCTTTTGCTGCCACAGCAAAGGTGCCAGCGGGCAAAAGTAATGCTGGTTCTCACTGCCTCCTGGAACTCTTTCAAATGCCCCAGACAATTTGGCCCTCTCTGCTTTCCTGCGGACTCCATCCTCAAAAGCACCTGTTTTCGCTTTCGGCAGCCTCCGGAGCAAAAAAGACAAACGTCCAGGTTTTGCTGCCACAGCAAAGGTGCCAGCGGGGAAAAGTAATGCTGGTTCTCACTGCCTCCTGGAACTCTTTCACATGCCCCAGTCAATTTGGCCCTCTCTGCTTTCCTGCGGACTCCATCCTCAAAAGCACCTGTTTTCGCTTTCGGCAGCCTCCGGAGCAAAAAAGACAAACGTCCAGCTTTTGCTGCCACAGCAAAGGTGCCAGCTAGGAAAAGTAATGCTGGTCCTCATTGCCTCCTGGAACCTCTTCAAATGCCACAGACAATTTGGCCCTCTCTGCTTTCCTGCGGACTCCATCCTCAAAAGCACCTGTTTTCGCTTTCGGCAACCTCCGGAGCGAAATAGACAAACGTCCAGGTTTTCCTGCCACAGCAAAGGTGCCAGCGGGGAAAAGTAATGCTGGTTCTCACTGCCTCCTGGAACTCTTTCAAATGCCACAGACCATTTGGCCCTCTCTGCTTTCCTGCGGACTCCATCCTCAAAAGCACCTGTTTTCGCTTTCGGCATCCTCAGGAGCAAAAAAGACAAACGTCCAGCTTTTGCTGCCACAGCAGAGGTGCCACCGGGGAAAAGTAATGCTGGTTCTCACTGCCTCCTGGAACTCTTTCAAATGCCACAGACAATTTGGCCCTCTCTGCTTTCCTGCGGACTCCATCCTCAAAAGCACCTGTTTTCGCTTTCGGCAACCTCAGGAGCAAAAAAGACAAACGTCCAGCTTTTGCTGCCACAGCAAATGTGCCAGCGGGGAAAAGTAATGCTGGTTCTCACTGCGTCCTGGAACCCTTTCAAATGCCCCAGACTATTTGGCCCTCTCTGCTTTCCTGCGGACTCCATCCTCAAAAGCACCTGTTTTCGCTTTCGGCAGCCTCCGGAGCAAAAAAGACAAACGTCCAGCTTTTGCTGCCACAGCAAAGGTGCCAGCGGGGAAAAGTAATGCTGGTCCTCATTGCCTCCTGGAACCTCTTCAAATGCCACAGACAATTCGGGCCTCTCTGCTTTCCTGCGGACTCCATCCTCAAAAGCACCTGTTTTCGCTTTCGGCAACCTCCGGAGCAAAAAAGACAAACGTCCACCTTTTGCTGCCACAGCAAAGGTGCCAGCGGGGAAAAGTGATGCTGGTCCTCATTGCCTCCTGGAACCTCTTCAAATGCCACAGACAATTTGGCCCTCTCTGCTTTCCTGCGGAATCCATCCTCAAAAGCACCTGTTTTCGCTTTCGGCAGCCTCCAGAGCAAAAAAGACAAACGTCCAGCTTTTGCTGCCACAGCAAAGGTGCCAGCTAGGAAAAGTAATGCTGGTTCTCACTGCCTCCTGGAACTCTTTCAAATGCCCCAGTCAATTTGGCCCTCTCTGCTTTCCTGCGGACTCCATCCTCAAAAGCACCTGTTTTCGCTTTCGGCAGCCTCCGGAGCAAAAAAGACAAACGTCCAGCTTTTGCTGCCACAGCAAAGGTGCCAGCAGGGAAAAGTAATGCTGGTTCTCACTGCCTCCTGGAACTCTTTCAAATGCCCCAGACAATTTGGCCCTCTCTGCTTTCCTGCGGACTCCATCCTCAAAAGCACCTGTTTTCGCTTTCGGCAGCCTCCGGAGCAAAAAAGACAAACGTCCAGCTTTTGCTGCCACAGCAAAGGTGCCAGCCGGGAAAAGTAATGCTGGTTCTCACTGCCTCCTGGAACCCTTTCAAATGCCCCAGACAATTTGGCCCTCTCTGCTTTCCTGCCGACTCCATCCTCAAAAGCACCTGTTTTCGCTTTCGGCAGCCTCCAGAGCAAAAAAGACAAACGTCCAGCTTTTGCTGCCACAGCAAAGGTGCCAGCGGGGAAAAGTAATGCTAGTTCTCACTACCTCCTAGAACTCTTTCAAATGCCACAGACAATTTGGCCCTCTCTGCTTTCCTGCGGACTCCATCCTCAAAAGCACCTGTTTTCGCTTTCGGCAACCTCAGGAGCAAAAAAGACAAACGTCCAGCTTTTGCTGCCACAGCAAAGCTGCCAGCTAGGAAAAGTAATGCTGGTTCTCACTGCGTCCTGCAACCTCTTCAAATGCCACAGACAATTTGGCCCTCTCTGCTTTCCTGCGGACTCCATCCTCAAAAGTACCTGTTTTCGCTTTCGGCAACCTCAGGAGCAAAAAAGACAAACGTCCAGCTTTTGCTGCCACAGCAAAGGTGCCAGCGGGCAAAAGTAATGCTGGTTCTCACTGCCTCCTGGAACTCTTTCAAATGCCCCAGACCATTTGGCCCTCTCTGCTTTCCTGCGGACTCCATCCTCAAAAGCACCTGTTTTCGCTTTCGGCATCCTCAGGAGCAAAAAAGACAAACGTCCAGCTTTTGCTGCCACAGCAGAGGTGCCAGAGGGGAAAAGTAATGCTGGTTCTCACTGCCTCCTGGAACTCTTTCAAATGCCCCAGACCATTTGGCCCTCTCTGCTTTCCTGCGGACTCCATCCTCAAAAGCACCTGTTTTCGCTTTCGGCAACCTCAGGAGCAAAAAAGACAAACGTCCAGCTTTTGCTGCCACAGCAAAGGTGCCAGCCGGGAAAAGTTATGCTGGTCCTCATTGCCTCCTGGAACCTCTTCAAATGCCACAGACAATTTGGCCCTCTCTGCTTTCCTGCGGACTCCATCCTCAAAAGCACCTGTTTTCGCTTTCGGCAACCTCAGGAACAATAAAGACAAACGTCCAGGTTTTCCTGCCACAGCAAAGCTGCCAGCGGGCAAAAGTAATGCTGGTTCTCACTGCCTCCTGGAACTCTTTCAAATGCCCCAGACAATTTGGCCCTCTCTGCTTTCCTGCGGACTCCATCCTCAAAAGCACCTGTTTTCGCTTTCGGCAACCTCAGGAGCAAAAAAGACAAATGTCCAGCTTTTGCTGTCGCAGCAAAGGTGCCAGCGGGCAAAAGTAATGCTGGTTCTCACTGCCTCCTGGAACTCTTTCAAATGCCCCAGACAATTTGGCCCTCTCTGCTTTCCTGCGGACTCCATCCTCAAAAGCACCTGTTTTCGCTTTCGGCATCCTCAGGAGCAAAAAAGACAAACGTCCAGCTTTTGCTGCCACAGCAGAGGTGCCAGCGGGGAAAAGTAATGCTGGTTCTCACTGCCTCCTGGAACCCTTTCAAATGCCCCAGACAATTTGGCCCTCTCTGCTTTCCTGCGGACTCCATCCTCAAAAGCACCTGTTTTCGCTTTCAGCAGCCTCCAGAGCAAAAAAGACAAACGTCCAGCTTTTGCTGCCACAGCAAAGGTGCCAGCGGGGAAAAGTAATGCTGGTTCTCACTGCGTCCTGGAACCTCTTCAAATGCCACAGACAATTTGGCCCTCTCTGCTTTCCTGCGGACTCCATCCTCAAAAGCACCTGTTTTCGCTTTCGGCAGCCTCCGGAGCAAAAAAGACAAACGTCCAGGTTTTGCTGCCACAGCAAAGGTGCCAGCGGGCAAAAGTAATGCTGGTTCTCACTGCCTCCTGGAACCCTTTCAAATGCCCCAGACAATTTGGCCCTCTCTGCTTTCCTGCGGACTCCATCCTCAAAAGCACCTCTTTTCGCTTTCGGCAGCCTCCAGAGCAAAAAAGACAAACGTCCAGCTTTTGCTGCCACAGCAAAGGTGCCAGCGGGGAAAAGTAATGCTGGTCCTCATTGCTTCCTGGAACCTCTTCAAAAGCCACAGACAATTTAGCCCTCTCTGCTTTCCTGCGGACTCCATCCTCAAAAGCACCTGTTTTCGCTTTCGGCAACCTCAGGAGCAAAAAAGACAAACGTCCAGCTTTTGCTGCCACAGCAAAGGTGCCAGCTAGGAAAAGTAATGCTGGTTCTCACTGCGTCCTGGAACCTCTTCAAATGCCACAGACAATTTGGCCCTCTCTGCTTTCCTGCGGACTCCATCCTCAAAAGTACCTGTTTTCGCTTTCGGCAACCTCAGGAGCAAAAAAGACAAACGTCCAGCTTTTGCTGCCACAGCAAAGGTGCCAGCGGGCAAAAGTAATGCTGGTTCTCACTGCCTCCTGGAACTCTTTCAAATGCCCCAGACCATTTGGCCCTCTCTGCTTTCCTGCGGACTCCATCCTCAAAAGCACCTGTTTTCGCTTTCGGCATCCTCAGGAGCAAAAAAGACAAACGTCCAGCTTTTGCTGCCACAGCAGAGGTGCCAGAGGGGAAAAGTAATGCTGGTTCTCACTGCCTCCTGGAACTCTTTCAAATGCCCCAGACAATTTGGCCCTCTCTGCTTTCCTGCGGACTCCATCCTCAAAAGCACCTGTTTTCGTTTTCGGCAGGCTCCGGAGCAAAAAAGACAAACGTCCAGGTTTTGCTGCCACAGCAAAGGTGCCAGCCGGGAAAAGTAATGCTGGTTCTCACTGCCTCCTGGAACTCTTTCAAATGCCCCGGACAATTTGGCCCTCTCTGCTTTCCTGCGGACTCCATCCTCAAAAGCACCTGTTTTCGCTTTCGGCATCCTCAGGAGCAAAAAAGACAAACGTCCAGCTTTTGCTGCCATAGCAGAGGTGCCAGCGGGGAAAGTAATGCTGGTTCTCACTGCCTCCTGGAACCCTTTCAAATGCCACAGACAATTTGGCCCTCTCTGCTTTCCTGCGGACTCCATCCTCAAAAGCACCTGTTTTCGCTTTCGGCATCCTCAGGAGCAAAAAAGACAAACGTCCAGCTTTTGCTGCCACAGCAAAGGTGCCAGCGGGGAAAAGTAATGCTGGTTCTCACTGCCTCCTGGAACCCTTTCAAATGCCACAGACAATTTGGCCCTCTCTGCTTTCCTGCGGACTCCATCCTCAAAAGCACCTGTTTTCGCTTTCGGCAGCCTCCAGAGCAAAAAAGACAAACGTCCAGCTTTTGCTGCCACAGCAAAGGTGCCAGCGGGGAAAAGTAATGCTGGTTCTCACTGCCTCCTGGAACCCTTTCAAATGCCCCAGACTATTTGGCCCTCTCTGCTTTCCTGCGGACTCCATCCTCAAAAGCACCTGTTTTCGCTTTCGGCAGCCTCCGGAGCAAAAAAGACAAACGTCCAGCTTTTGCTGCCATAGCAAAGGTGCCCGCGGGGAAAAGTAATGCTGGTCCTCATTGCCTCCTGGAACCTCTTCAAATGCCACAGACAATTTGGCCCTCTCTGCTTTCCTGCGGACTCCATTCTCAAAAGCACCTGTTTTCGCTTTCGGCAACCTCAGGAGCAAAAAAGACAAACGTCCAGCTTTTGCTGCCACAGCAAAGGTGCCAGCGGGGAAAAGTGATGCTGGTCCTCATTCCCTCCTGGAACCTCTTCAAATGCCCCAGACAATTTGGCCCTCTCTGCTTTCCTGCGGACTCCATCCTCAAAAGCACCTGTTTTCGCTTTCGGCAACCTCAGGAACAATAAAGACAAACGTCCAGGTTTTCCTGCCACAGCAAAGGTGCCAGCGGGCAAAAGTAATGCTGGTTCTCACTGCCTCCTGGAACTCTTTCAAATGCCCCAGACAATTTGGCCCTCTCTGCTTTCCTGCGGACTCCATCCTCAAAAGCACCTGTTTTCGCTTTCGGCAACCTCCGGACCAAAAAAGACAAACGTCCAGCTTTTGCTGCCACAGCAAAGGTGCCAGCCGGGAAAAGTAATGCTGGTTCTCACTGCCTCCTGGAACCCTTTCAAATGCCACAGACAATTTGGCCCTCTCTGCTTTCCTGCGGACTCCATCCTCAAAAGCACCTGTTTTCGCTTTCGGCAGACTCCAGAGCAAAAAAGACAAACGTCCAGCTTTTGCTGCCACAGCAAAGGTGCCAGCGGGGAAAAGTAATGCTAGTTCTCACTACCTCCTGGAACTCTTTCAAATGCCACAGACAATTGGCCCTCTCTGCTTTCCTGCGGACTCCATCCTCAAAAGCACCTGTTTTCGCTTTCGGCAGCCTCCAGAGCAAAAAAGACAAACGTCCAGCTTTTGCTGCCACAGCAAAGGTGCCAGCTAGGAAAAGTAATGCTGGTTCTCACTGCGTCCTGGAACCTCTTCAAATGCCACAGACAATTTGGCCCTCTCTGCTTTCCTGCGGACTCCATCCTCAAAAGTACCTGTTTTCGCTTTCGGCAACCTCAGGAGCAAAAAAGACAAACGTCCAGGTTTTGCTGCCACAGCAAAGGTGCCAGCGGGGAAAAGTTATGCTGGTCCTCATTGCCTCCTGGAACCTCTTCAAATGCCACAAACAATTTGGCCCTCTCTGCTTTCCTGCGGACTGCATCCTCAAAAGCACCTGTTTTCGCTTTCGGCAACCTCAGGAGCAAAAAAGACAAACGTCCAGGTTTTCCTGCCACAGCAAAGGTGCCAGCGGGCAAAAGTAATGCTGGTTCTCACTGCCTCCTGGAACTCTTTCAAATGCCCCAGACCATTTGGCCCTCTCTGCTTTCCTGCGGACTCCATCCTCAAAAGCACCTGTTTTCGCTTTCGGCATCCTCAGGAGCAAAAAAGACAAACGTCCAGCTTTTGCTGCCACAGCAGAGGTGCCACCGGGGAAAAGTAATGCTGGTTCTCACTGCCTCCTGGAACTCTTTCAAATGCCACAGACAATTTGGCCCTCTCTGCTTTCCTGCGGACTCCATCCTCAAAAGCACCTGTTTTCGCTTTCGGCAACCTCAGGAGCAAAAAAGACAAACGTCCAGCTTTTGCTGCCACAGCAAAGGTGCCAGCGGGGAAAAGTAATGCTGGTTCTCACTGCGTCCTGGAACCATTTCAAATGCCCCAGACTATTTGGCCCTCTCTGCTTTCCTGCGGACTGCATCCTCAAAAGCACCTGTTTTCGCTTTCGGCAGCCTCTGGAGCAAAAAAGACAAACGTCCAGCTTTTGCTGCCACAGCAAAGGTGCCAGCGGGGAAAAGTAATGCTGGTCCTCATTGCCTCCTGGAACCTCTTCAAATGCCACAGACAATTTGGCCCTCTCTGCTTTCCTGCGGACTCCATCCTCAAAAGCACCTGTTTTCGCTTTCGGCAACCTCAGGAGGAAAAAAGACAAACGTCCAGCTTTTCCTGCCACAGCAAAGGTGCCAGCGGGGAAAAGTGATGCTGGTCCTCATTGCCTCCTGGAACCTCTTCAAATGCCACAGACAATTTGGCCCTCTCTGCTTTCCTGCGGACTCCATCCTCAAAAGCACCTGTTTTCGCTTTCGGCAACCTCAGGAACAATAAAGACAAACGTCCAGGTTTTCCTGCCACAGCAAAGGTGCCAGCGGGCAAAAGTAATGCTGGTTCTCACTGCCTCCTGGAACTCTTTCAAATGCCCCAGACAATTTGGCCCTCTCTGCTTTCCTGCGGACTCCATCCTCAAAAGCACCTGTTTTCGCTTTCGGCAGCCTCCGGAGCAAAAAAGACAAACGTCCAGCTTTTGCTGCCACAGCAAAGGTGCCAGCGGAGAAAAGTAATGCTGGTTCTCACTGCCTCCTGGAACTCTTTCAAATGCCCCAGTCAATTTGGCCCTCTCTGCTTTCCTGCGGACTCCATCCTCAAAAGCACCTGTTTTCGCTTTCGGCAGCCTCCGGAGCAAAAAAGACAAACGTCCAGCTTTTGCTGCCACAGCAAAGGTGCCAGCGGGGAAAAGTAATGCTGGTTCTCACTGCCTCCTGGAACCCTTTCAAATGCCCCAGTCAATTTGGCCCTCTCTGCTTTCCTGCGGACTCCATCCTCAAAAGCACCTGTTTTCGCTTTCGGCAGCCTCCGGAGCAAAAAAGACAAACGTCCAGCTTTTGCTGCCACAGCAAAGGTGCCAGCGGGGAAAAGTAATGCTGGTTCTCACTGCCTCCTGGAACTCTTTCAAATGCCACAGACAATTTGGCCCTCTCTGCTTTCCTGCGGACTCCATCCTCAAAAGCACCTGTTTTCGCTTTCGGCAGCCTCCGGAGCAAAAAAGACAAACATCCAGCTTTTGCTGCCACAGCAAAGGTGCCAGCGGGGAAAAGTTATGCTGGTCCTCATTGCCTCCTGGAACCTCTTCAAATGCCCCAGACAATTTGGCCCTCTCTGCTTTCCTGCGGACTCCATCCTCAAAAGCACCTGTTTTCGCTTTCGGCAACCTCAGGAGCAAAAAAGACAAACGTCCAGCTTTTCCTGCCACAGCAAAGGTGCCAGCGGGGAAAAGTAATGCTGGTTCTCACTGCCTCCTGGAACTCTTTCAAATGCCCCAGACCATTTGGCCCTCTCTGCTTTCCTGCGGACTCCATCCTCAAAAGCACCTGTTTTCGCTTTCGGCATCCTCAGGAGCAAAAAAGACAAACGTCCAGCTTTTGCTGCCACAGCAGAGGTGCCACCGGGGAAAAGTAATGCTGGTTCTCACTGCCTCCTGGAACTCTTTCAAATGCCCCAGACAATTTGGCCCTCTCTGCTTTCCTGCGGACTCCATCCTCAAAAGCACCTGTTTTCGCTTTCGGCAACCTCAGGAGCAAAAAAGACAAACGTCCAGCTTTTGCTGCCACAGCAAAGGTGCCAGCGGGGAAAAGTAATGCTGGTTCTCACTGCGTCCTGGAACCCTTTCAAATGCCCCAGACTATTTGGCCCTCTCTGCTTTCCTGCGGACTCCATCCTCAAAAGCACCTGTTTTCGCTTTCGGCAGCCTCCGGAGCAAAAAAGACAAACGTCCAGCTTTTGCTGCCACAGCAAAGGTGCCAGCGGGGAAAAGCAATGCTGGTCCTCATTGCCTCCTGGAACCTCTTCAAATGCCACAGACAATTTGGCCCTCTCTGCTTTCCTGCGGACTCCATCCTCAAAAGCACCTGTTTTCGCTTTCGGCAACCTCAGGAACAATAAAGACAAACGTCCAGGTTTTCCTGCCACAGCAAAGGTGCCAGCGGGCAAAAGTAATGCTGGTTCTCACTGCCTCCTGGAACTCTTTCAAATGCCCCAGACAATTTGGCCCTCTCTGCTTTCCTGCGGACTCCATCCTCAAAAGCACCTGTTTTCGCTTTCGGCAGCCTCCGGAGCAAAAAAGAAAAACGTCCAGCATTTGCTGCCACAGCAAAGGTGCCAGCGGGGAAAAGTAATGCTGGTCCTCATTGCCTCCTGGAACTCTTTCAAATGCCCCAGTCAATTTGGCCCTCTCTGCTTTCCTGCGGACTCCATCCTCAAAAGCACCTGTTTTCGCTTTCGGCAGCCTCCGGAGCAAAAAAGACAAACGTCCAGCTTTTGCTGCCACAGCAAAGGTGCCAGCGGAGAAAAGTAATGCTGGTTGTCACTGCCTCCTGGAACTCTTTCAAATGCCCCAGTCAATTTGGCCCTCTCTGCTTTCCTGCGGACTCCATCCTCAAAAGCACCTGTTTTCGCTTTCGGCAGCCTCCGGAGCAAAAAAGACAAACGTCCAGCTTTTGCTGCCACAGCAAAGGTGCCAGCCGGGAAAAGTAATGCTGGTTCTCACTGCCTCCTGGAACCCTTTCAAATGCCCCAGACAATTTGGCCCTCTCTGCTTTCCTGCCGACTCCATCCTCAAAAGCACCTGTTTTCGCTTTCGGCAGCCTCCAGAGCAAAAAAGACAAACGTCCAGCTTTTGCTGCCACAGCAAAGGTGCCAGCGGGGAAAAGTAATGCTAGTTCTCACTACCTCCTAGAACTCTTTCAAATGCCCCAGACAATTTGGCCCTCTCTGCTTTCCTGCGGACTCCATCCTCAAAAGCACCTGTTTTCGCTTTCGGCAACCTCAGGAGCAAAAAAGACAAACGTCCAGCTTTTGCTGCCACAGCAAAGGTGCCACCGGTGAAAAGTAATGCTGGTTCTCACTGCCTCCTGCAACTCTTTCAAATGCCACAGACAATTTGGCCCTCTCTGCTTTCCTGCGGACTCCATCCTCAAAAGCACCTGTTTTCTTTTTCGGCAGCATCCGGAGCAAAAAAGACAAACGTCCAGGTTTTGCTGCCACAGCAAAGGTGCCAGCCGGGAAAAGTAATGCTGGTTCTCACTGCCTCCTGGAACTCTTTCAAATGCCCCAGACAATTTGGCCCTCTCTGCTTTCCTGCGGACTCCATCCTCAAAAGCACCTGTTTTCGCTTTCGGCATCCTCAGGAGCAAAAAAGACAAACGTCCAGCTTTTGCTGCCACAGCAGAGGTGCCAGCGGGGAAAAGTAATGCTGGTTCTCACTGCCTCCTGGAACCCTTTCAAATGCCACAGACAATTTGGCCCTCTCTACTTTCCTGCGGACTCCATCCTCAAAAGCACCTGTTTTCGCTTTCGGCAGCCTCCGGAGCAAAAAAGACAAACGTCCAGGTTTTGCTGCCACAGCAAAGGTGCCAGCGGGCAAAAGTAATGCTGGTTCTCACTGCCTCCTGGAACCCTTTCAAATGCCACAGACAATTTGGCCCTCTCTACTTTCCTGCGGACTCCATCCTCAAAAGCACCTGTTTTCGCTTTCGGCAGCCTCCGGAGCAAAAAAGACAAACGTCCAGGTTTTGCTGCCACAGCAAAGGTGCCAGCGGGCAAAAGTAATGCTGGTTCTCACTGCCTCCTGGAACCCTTTCAAATGCCCCAGACAATTTGGCCCTCTCTGCTTTCCTGCGGACTCCATCCTCAAAAGCAACTGTTTTCGCTTTCGGCAACCTCCGGAGCAAAAAAGACAAACGTCCAGGTTTTGCTGCCACAGCAAAGGTGCCAGCGGGCAAAAGTAATGCTGGTTCTCACTGCCTCCTGGAACTCTTTCAAATGCCCCAGACAATTTGGCCCTCTCTGCTTTCCTGCGGACTCCATCCTCAAAAGCACCTGTTTTCGCTTTCGGCATCCTCAGGAGCAAAAAAGACAAACGTCCAGCTTCTGCTGCCACAGCAGAGGTGCCAGCGGGGAAAAGTAATGCTGGTTCTCACTGCCTCCTGGAACCCTTTCAAATGCCCCAGACAATTTGGCCCTCTCTGCTTTCCTGCGGACTCCATTCTCAAAAGCACCTGTTTTCGCTTTCGGCAGCCTCCGGAGCAAAAAAGACAAACGTCCAGCTTTTGCTGCCACAGCAAAGGTGCCAGCGGGCAAAAGTAATGCTGGTTTTCACTACCTCCTAGAACTCTTTAAAATGCCCCAGACAATTTGGCCCTCTCTGCTTTCCTGCGGACTCCATCCTCAAAAGCACCTGTTTTCGCTTTCGGCAACCTCCGGAGCAAAAAAGACAAACGTCCAGCTTTTGCTGCCACAGCAAAGGTGCCAGCGGGGAAAAGTAATGCTGGTCCTCATTGCCTCCTGGAACCTCTTCAAATGCCCCAGACAATTTGGCCCTCTCTACTTTCCTGCGGACTCAATTCTCAAAAGCACCTGTTTTCGCTTTCGGCAACCTCAGGAACAATAAAGACAAACGTCCAGGTTTTCCTGCCACAGCAAAGGTGCCAGCGGGCAAAAGTAATGCTGGTTCTCACTGCCTCCTGGAACTCTTTCAAATGCCCCAGTCAATTTGGCCCTCTCTGCTTTCCTGCGGACTCCATCCTCAAAAGCACCTGTTTTCGCTTTCGGCAACCTCAGGAGCAAAAAAGACAAACGTCCAGCTTTTGCTGCCACAGCAAAGGTGCCAGCGGGGAAAAGTAATGCTGGTTCTCACTGCGTCCTGGAACCCTTTCAAATGCCCCAGACTATTTGGCCCTCTCTGCTTTCCTGCGGACTCCATCCTCAAAAGCACCTGTTTTCGCTTTCGGCAGCCTCCGGAGCAAAAAAGACAAACGTCCAGCTTTTGCTGCCACAGCAAAGGTGCCAGCGGGGAAAAGCAATGCTGGTCCTCATTGCCTCCTGGAACCTCTTCAAATGCCACAGACAATTTGGCCCTCTCTGCTTTCCTGCGGACTCCATCCTCAAAAGCACCTGTTTTCGCTTTCGGCAACCTCAGGAACAATAAAGACAAACGTCCAGGTTTTCCTGCCACAGCAAAGGTGCCAGCGGGCAAAAGTAATGCTGGTTCTCACTGCCTCCTGGAACTCTTTCAAATGCCCCAGACAATTTGGCCCTCTCTGCTTTCCTGCGGACTCCATCCTCAAAAGCACCTGTTTTCGCTTTCGGCAGCCTCCGGAGCAAAAAAGAAAAACGTCCAGCATTTGCTGCCACAGCAAAGGTGCCAGCGGGGAAAAGTAATGCTGGTCCTCATTGCCTCCTGGAACTCTTTCAAATGCCCCAGTCAATTTGGCCCTCTCTGCTTTCCTGCGGACTCCATCCTCAAAAGCACCTGTTTTCGCTTTCGGCAGCCTCCGGAGCAAAAAAGACAAACGTCCAGCTTTTGCTGCCACAGCAAAGGTGCCAGCGGAGAAAAGTAATGCTGGTTGTCACTGCCTCCTGGAACTCTTTCAAATGCCCCAGTCAATTTGGCCCTCTCTGCTTTCCTGCGGACTCCATCCTCAAAAGCACCTGTTTTCGCTTTCGGCAGCCTCCGGAGCAAAAAAGACAAACGTCCAGCTTTTGCTGCCACAGCAAAGGTGCCAGCCGGGAAAAGTAATGCTGGTTCTCACTGCCTCCTGGAACCCTTTCAAATGCCCCAGACAATTTGGCCCTCTCTGCTTTCCTGCCGACTCCATCCTCAAAAGCACCTGTTTTCGCTTTCGGCAGCCTCCAGAGCAAAAAAGACAAACGTCCAGCTTTTGCTGCCACAGCAAAGGTGCCAGCGGGGAAAAGTAATGCTAGTTCTCACTACCTCCTAGAACTCTTTCAAATGCCCCAGACAATTTGGCCCTCTCTGCTTTCCTGCGGACTCCATCCTCAAAAGCACCTGTTTTCGCTTTCGGCAACCTCAGGAGCAAAAAAGACAAACGTCCAGCTTTTGCTGCCACAGCAAAGGTGCCACCGGTGAAAAGTAATGCTGGTTCTCACTGCCTCCTGCAACTCTTTCAAATGCCACAGACAATTTGGCCCTCTCTGCTTTCCTGCGGACTCCATCCTCAAAAGCACCTGTTTTCTTTTTCGGCAGCATCCGGAGCAAAAAAGACAAACGTCCAGGTTTTGCTGCCACAGCAAAGGTGCCAGCCGGGAAAAGTAATGCTGGTTCTCACTGCCTCCTGGAACTCTTTCAAATGCCCCAGACAATTTGGCCCTCTCTGCTTTCCTGCGGACTCCATCCTCAAAAGCACCTGTTTTCGCTTTCGGCATCCTCAGGAGCAAAAAAGACAAACGTCCAGCTTTTGCTGCCACAGCAGAGGTGCCAGCGGGGAAAAGTAATGCTGGTTCTCACTGCCTCCTGGAACCCTTTCAAATGCCACAGACAATTTGGCCCTCTCTACTTTCCTGCGGACTCCATCCTCAAAAGCACCTGTTTTCGCTTTCGGCAGCCTCCGGAGCAAAAAAGACAAACGTCCAGGTTTTGCTGCCACAGCAAAGGTGCCAGCGGGCAAAAGTAATGCTGGTTCTCACTGCCTCCTGGAACCCTTTCAAATGCCACAGACAATTTGGCCCTCTCTACTTTCCTGCGGACTCCATCCTCAAAAGCACCTGTTTTCGCTTTCGGCAGCCTCCGGAGCAAAAAAGACAAACGTCCAGGTTTTGCTGCCACAGCAAAGGTGCCAGCGGGCAAAAGTAATGCTGGTTCTCACTGCCTCCTGGAACCCTTTCAAATGCCCCAGACAATTTGGCCCTCTCTGCTTTCCTGCGGACTCCATCCTCAAAAGCAACTGTTTTCGCTTTCGGCAACCTCCGGAGCAAAAAAGACAAACGTCCAGGTTTTGCTGCCACAGCAAAGGTGCCAGCGGGCAAAAGTAATGCTGGTTCTCACTGCCTCCTGGAACTCTTTCAAATGCCCCAGACAATTTGGCCCTCTCTGCTTTCCTGCGGACTCCATCCTCAAAAGCACCTGTTTTCGCTTTCGGCATCCTCAGGAGCAAAAAAGACAAACGTCCAGCTTCTGCTGCCACAGCAGAGGTGCCAGCGGGGAAAAGTAATGCTGGTTCTCACTGCCTCCTGGAACCCTTTCAAATGCCCCAGACAATTTGGCCCTCTCTGCTTTCCTGCGGACTCCATTCTCAAAAGCACCTGTTTTCGCTTTCGGCAGCCTCCGGAGCAAAAAAGACAAACGTCCAGCTTTTGCTGCCACAGCAAAGGTGCCAGCGGGCAAAAGTAATGCTGGTTTTCACTACCTCCTAGAACTCTTTAAAATGCCCCAGACAATTTGGCCCTCTCTGCTTTCCTGCGGACTCCATCCTCAAAAGCACCTGTTTTCGCTTTCGGCAACCTCCGGAGCAAAAAAGACAAACGTCCAGCTTTTGCTGCCACAGCAAAGGTGCCAGCGGGGAAAAGTAATGCTGGTCCTCATTGCCTCCTGGAACCTCTTCAAATGCCCCAGACAATTTGGCCCTCTCTACTTTCCTGCGGACTCAATTCTCAAAAGCACCTGTTTTCGCTTTCGGCAACCTCAGGAACAATAAAGACAAACGTCCAGGTTTTCCTGCCACAGCAAAGGTGCCAGCGGGCAAAAGTAATGCTGGTTCTCACTGCCTCCTGGAACTCTTTCAAATGCCCCAGTCAATTTGGCCCTCTCTGCTTTCCTGCGGACTCCATCCTCAAAAGCACCTGTTTTCGCTTTCGGCAGCCTCCGGAGCAAAAAAGACAAACGTCCAGCTTTTGCTGCCACAGCAAAGGTGCCAGCCGGGAAAAGTAATGCTGGTTCTCACTGCCTCCTGGAACCCTTTCAAATGCCCCAGACAATTTGGCCCTCTCTGCTTTCCTGCGGACTCCATCCTCAAAAGCACCTGTTTTCGCTTTCGGCAGCCTCCAGAGCAAAAAAGACAAACGTCCAGCTTTTGCTGCCACAGCAAAGGTGCCAGCGGGGAAAAGTAATGCTAGTTCTCACTACCTCCTGGAACTCTTTCAAATGCCACAGACAATTTGGCCCTCTCTGCTTTCCTGCGGACTCCATCCTCAAAAGCACCTGTTTTCGCTTTCGGCAACCTCAGGAGCAAAAAAGACAAACGTCCAGCTTTTGCTGCCACAGCAAATGTGCCAGATAGGAAAAGTAATGCTGGTTCTCACTGCGTCCTGGAACCTCTTCAAATGCCACAGACAATTTGGCCCTCTCTGCTTTCCTGCGGACTCCATCCTCAAAAGCACCTGTTTTCGCTTTCGGCAACCTCAGTAACAAAAAAGACAAACGTCCAGGTTTTCCTGCCACAGCAAAGGTGCCAGCAGGCAAAAGTAATGCTGGTTCTCACTGCCTCCTGGAACTCTTTCAAATGCCCCAGACAATTTGGCCCTCTCTGCTTTCCTGCGGACTCCATCCTCAAAAGCACCTGTTTTCGCTTTCGGCATCCTCAGGAGCAAAAAAGACAAACGTCCAGCTTTTGCTGCCACAGCAGAGGTGCCACCGGGGAAAAGTAATGCTGGTTCTCACTGCCTCCTGGAACTCTTTCAAATGCCACAGACAATTTGGCCCTCTCTGCTTTCCTGCGGACTCCATCCTCAAAAGCACCTGTTTTCGCTTTCGGCAACCTCAGGAGCAAAAAAGACAAACGTCCAGCTTTTGCTGCATCAGCAAAGGTGCCAGCGGGGAAAAGTAATGCTGGTTCTCACTGCGTCCTGAAACCCTTTCAAATGCCCCAGACTATTTGGCCCTCTCTGCTTTCCTGCGGACTCCATCCTCAAAAGCACCTGTTTTCGCTTTCGGCAGCCTCCGGAGCAAAAAAGACAAACGTCCAGCTTTTGCTGCCACAGCAAAGGTGCCAGCGGGGAAAAGCAATGCTGGTCCTCATTGCCTCCTGGAACCTCTTCAAATGCCACAGACAATTTGGCCCTCTCTGCTTTCCTGCGGACTCCATCCTCAAAAGCACCTGTTTTCGCTTTCGGCAACCTCAGGAACAATAAAGACAAACGTCCAGGTTTTCCTGCCACAGCAAAGGTGCCAGCGGGCAAAAGTAATGCTGGTTCTCACTGCCTCCTGGAACTCTTTCAAATGCCCCAGACAATTTGGCCCTCTCTGCTTTCCTGCGGACTCCATCCTCAAAAGCACCTGTTTTCGCTTTCGGCAGCCTCCGGAGCAAAAAAGAAAAACGTCCAGCATTTGCTGCCACAGCAAAGGTGCCAGCGGGGAAAAGTAATGCTGGTCCTCATTGCCTCCTGGAACTCTTTCAAATGCCCCAGTCAATTTGGCCCTCTCTGCTTTCCTGCGGACTCCATCCTCAAAAGCACCTGTTTTCGCTTTCGGCAGCCTCCGGAGCAAAAAAGACAAACGTCCAGCTTTTGCTGCCACAGCAAAGGTGCCAGCGGAGAAAAGTAATGCTGGTTGTCACTGCCTCCTGGAACTCTTTCAAATGCCCCAGTCAATTTGGCCCTCTCTGCTTTCCTGCGGACTCCATCCTCAAAAGCACCTGTTTTCGCTTTCGGCAGCCTCCGGAGCAAAAAAGACAAACGTCCAGCTTTTGCTGCCACAGCAAAGGTGCCAGCCGGGAAAAGTAATGCTGGTTCTCACTGCCTCCTGGAACCCTTTCAAATGCCCCAGACAATTTGGCCCTCTCTGCTTTCCTGCCGACTCCATCCTCAAAAGCACCTGTTTTCGCTTTCGGCAGCCTCCAGAGCAAAAAAGACAAACGTCCAGCTTTTGCTGCCACAGCAAAGGTGCCAGCGGGGAAAAGTAATGCTAGTTCTCACTACCTCCTAGAACTCTTTCAAATGCCCCAGACAATTTGGCCCTCTCTGCTTTCCTGCGGACTCCATCCTCAAAAGCACCTGTTTTCGCTTTCGGCAACCTCAGGAGCAAAAAAGACAAACGTCCAGCTTTTGCTGCCACAGCAAAGGTGCCACCGGTGAAAAGTAATGCTGGTTCTCACTGCCTCCTGCAACTCTTTCAAATGCCACAGACAATTTGGCCCTCTCTGCTTTCCTGCGGACTCCATCCTCAAAAGCACCTGTTTTCTTTTTCGGCAGCATCCGGAGCAAAAAAGACAAACGTCCAGGTTTTGCTGCCACAGCAAAGGTGCCAGCCGGGAAAAGTAATGCTGGTTCTCACTGCCTCCTGGAACTCTTTCAAATGCCCCAGACAATTTGGCCCTCTCTGCTTTCCTGCGGACTCCATCCTCAAAAGCACCTGTTTTCGCTTTCGGCATCCTCAGGAGCAAAAAAGACAAACGTCCAGCTTTTGCTGCCACAGCAGAGGTGCCAGCGGGGAAAAGTAATGCTGGTTCTCACTGCCTCCTGGAACCCTTTCAAATGCCACAGACAATTTGGCCCTCTCTACTTTCCTGCGGACTCCATCCTCAAAAGCACCTGTTTTCGCTTTCGGCAGCCTCCGGAGCAAAAAAGACAAACGTCCAGGTTTTGCTGCCACAGCAAAGGTGCCAGCGGGCAAAAGTAATGCTGGTTCTCACTGCCTCCTGGAACCCTTTCAAATGCCCCAGACAATTTGGCCCTCTCTGCTTTCCTGCGGACTCCATCCTCAAAAGCAACTGTTTTCGCTTTCGGCAACCTCCGGAGCAAAAAAGACAAACGTCCAGGTTTTGCTGCCACAGCAAAGGTGCCAGCGGGCAAAAGTAATGCTGGTTCTCACTGCCTCCTGGAACTCTTTCAAATGCCCCAGACAATTTGGCCCTCTCTGCTTTCCTGCGGACTCCATCCTCAAAAGCACCTGTTTTCGCTTTCGGCATCCTCAGGAGCAAAAAAGACAAACGTCCAGCTTCTGCTGCCACAGCAGAGGTGCCAGCGGGGAAAAGTAATGCTGGTTCTCACTGCCTCCTGGAACCCTTTCAAATGCCCCAGACAATTTGGCCCTCTCTGCTTTCCTGCGGACTCCATCCTCAAAAGCACCTGTTTTCGTTTTCGGCAGCCTCCAGAGCAAAAAAGACAAACGTCCAGCTTTTGCTGCCACAGCAAAGGTGCCAGCGGGCAAAAGTAATGCTGGTTTTCACTACCTCCTAGAACTCTTTAAAATGCCCCAGACAATTTGGCCCTCTCTGCTTTCCTGCGGACTCCATCCTCAAAAGCACCTGTTTTCGCTTTCGGCAACCTCCGGAGCAAAAAAGACAAACGTCCAGCTTTTGCTGCCACAGCAAAGGTGCCAGCGGGGAAAAGTAATGCTGGTCCTCATTGCCTCCTGGAACCTCTTCAAATGCCCCAGACAATTTGGCCCTCTCTACTTTCCTGCGGACTCAATTCTCAAAAGCACCTGTTTTCGCTTTCGGCAACCTCAGGAACAATAAAGACAAACGTCCAGGTTTTCCTGCCACAGCAAAGGTGCCAGCGGGCAAAAGTAATGCTGGTTCTCACTGCCTCCTGGAACTCTTTCAAATGCCCCAGTCAATTTGGCCCTCTCTGCTTTCCTGCGGACTCCATCCTCAAAAGCACCTGTTTTCGCTTTCGGCAGCCTCCGGAGCAAAAAAGACAAACGTCCAGCTTTTGCTGCCACAGCAAAGGTGCCAGCCGGGAAAAGTAATGCTGGTTCTCACTGCCTCCTGGAACCCTTTCAAATGCCCCAGACAATTTGGCCCTCTCTGCTTTCCTGCGGACTCCATCCTCAAAAGCACCTGTTTTCGCTTTCGGCAGCCTCCAGAGCAAAAAAGACAAACGTCCAGCTTTTGCTGCCACAGCAAAGGTGCCAGCGGGGAAAAGTAATGCTAGTTCTCACTACCTCCTGGAACTCTTTCAAATGCCACAGACAATTTGGCCCTCTCTGCTTTCCTGCGGACTCCATCCTCAAAAGCACCTGTTTTCGCTTTCGGCAACCTCAGGAGCAAAAAAGACAAACGTCCAGCTTTTGCTGCCACAGCAAATGTGCCAGCTAGGAAAAGTAATGCTGGTTCTCACTGCGTCCTGGAACCTCTTCAAATGCCACAGACAATTTGGCCCTCTCTGCTTTCCTGCGGACTCCATCCTCAAAAGCACCTGTTTTCGCTTTCGGCAACCTCCGGAGCAAAAAAGACAAACGTCCAGCTTTTGCTGCCACAGCAAAGGTGCCAGCAGGCAAAAGTAATGCTGGTTCTCACTGCCTCCTGGAACTCTTTCAAATGCCCCAGACAATTTGGCCCTCTCTGCTTTCCTGCGGACTCCATCCTCAAAAGCACCTGTTTTCGCTTTCGGCATCCTCAGGAGCAAAAAAGACAAACGTCCAGCTTTTGCTGCCACAGCAGAGGTGCCACCGGGGAAAAGTAATGCTGGTTCTCACTGCCTCCTGGAACTCTTTCAAATGCCACAGACAATTTGGCCCTCTCTGCTTTCCTGCGGACTCCATCCTCAAAAGCACCTGTTTTCGCTTTCGGCAACCTCAGGAGCAAAAAAGACAAACGTCCAGCTTTTGCTGCATCAGCAAAGGTGCCAGCGGGGAAAAGTAATGCTGGTCCTCATTGCCTCCTGGAACCTCTTCAAATGCCACAGACAATTTGGCCCTCTCTGCTTTCCTGCGGACTCCATCCTCAAAAGCACCTGTTTTCGCTTTCGGCAACCTCAGGAACAATAAAGACAAACGTCCAGGTTTTCCTGCCACAGCAAAGGTGCCAGCGGGCAAAAGTAATGCTGGTTCTCACTGCCTCCTGGAACTCTTTCAAATGCCCCAGACAATTTGGCCCTCTCTGCTTTCCTGCGGACTCCATCCTCAAAAGCACCTGTTTTCGCTTTCGGCAGCCTCCGGAGCAAAAAAGAAAAACGTCCAGCATTTGCTGCCACAGCAAAGGTGCCAGCGGGGAAAAGTAATGCTGGTCCTCATTGCCTCCTGGAACTCTTTCAAATGCCCCAGACAATTTGGCCCTCTCTGCTTTCCTGCGGACTCCATCCTCAAAAGCACCTGTTTTCGCTTTCGGCAGCCTCCGGAGCAAAAAAGACAAACGTCCAGCTTTTGCTGCCACAGCAAAGGTGCCAGCGGAGAAAAGTAATGCTGGTTGTCACTGCCTCCTGGAACTCTTTCAAATGCCCCAGTCAATTTGGCCCTCTCTGCTTTCCTGCGGACTCCATCCTCAAAAGCACCTGTTTTCGCTTTCGGCAGCCTCCGGAGCAAAAAAGACAAACGTCCAGCTTTTGCTGCCACAGCAAAGGTGCCAGCCGGGAAAAGTAATGCTGGTTCTCACTGCCTCCTGGAACCCTTTCAAATGCCCCAGACAATTTGGCCCTCTCTGCTTTCCTGCCGACTCCATCCTCAAAAGCACCTGTTTTCGCTTTCGGCAGCCTCCAGAGCAAAAAAGACAAACGTCCAGCTTTTGCTGCCACAGCAAAGGTGCCAGCGGGGAAAAGTAATGCTAGTTCTCACTACCTCCTAGAACTCTTTCAAATGCCCCAGACAATTTGGCCCTCTCTGCTTTCCTGCGGACTCCATCCTCAAAAGCACCTGTTTTCGCTTTCGGCAACCTCAGGAGCAAAAAAGACAAACGTCCAGCTTTTGCTGCCACAGCAAAGGTGCCACCGGTGAAAAGTAATGCTGGTTCTCACTGCCTCCTGCAACTCTTTCAAATGCCACAGACAATTTGGCCCTCTCTGCTTTCCTGCGGACTCCATCCTCAAAAGCACCTGTTTTCGCTTTCGGCAGCCTCCAGAGCAAAAAAGACAAACGTCCAGCTTTTGCTGCCACAGCAAAGGTGCCAGCCGGGAAAAGTAATGCTGGTTCTCACTGCCTCCTGGAACTCTTTCAAATGCCCCAGACAATTTGGCCCTCTCTGCTTTCCTGCGGACTCCATCCTCAAAAGCACCTGTTTTCGCTTTCGGCATCCTCAGGAGCAAAAAAGACAAACGTCCAGCTTTTGCTGCCACAGCAGAGGTGCCAGCGGGGAAAAGTAATGCTGGTTCTCACTGCCTCCTGGAACCCTTTCAAATGCCACAGACAATTTGGCCCTCTCTACTTTCCTGCGGACTCCATCCTCAAAAGCACCTGTTTTCGCTTTCGGCAGCCTCCGGAGCAAAAAAGACAAACGTCCAGGTTTTGCTGCCACAGCAAAGGTGCCAGCGGGCAAAAGTAATGCTGGTTCTCACTGCCTCCTGGAACCCTTTCAAATGCCCCAGACAATTTGGCCCTCTCTGCTTTCCTGCGGACTCCATCCTCAAAAGCAACTGTTTTCGCTTTCGGCAACCTCCGGAGCAAAAAAGACAAACGTCCAGGTTTTGCTGCCACAGCAAAGGTGCCAGCGGGCAAAAGTAATGCTGGTTCTCACTGCCTCCTGGAACTCTTTCAAATGCCCCAGACAATTTGGCCCTCTCTGCTTTCCTGCGGACTCCATCCTCAAAAGCACCTGTTTTCGCTTTCGGCATCCTCAGGAGCAAAAAAGACAAACGTCCAGCTTCTGCTGCCACAGCAGAGGTGCCAGCGGGGAAAAGTAATGCTGGTTCTCACTGCCTCCTGGAACCCTTTCAAATGCCCCAGACAATTTGGCCCTCTCTGCTTTCCTGCGGACTCCATCCTCAAAAGCACCTGTTTTCGTTTTCGGCAGCCTCCAGAGCAAAAAAGACAAACGTCCAGCTTTTGCTGCCACAGCAAAGGTGCCAGCGGGCAAAAGTAATGCTGGTTTTCACTACCTCCTAGAACTCTTTAAAATGCCCCAGACAATTTGGCCCTCTCTGCTTTCCTGCGGACTCCATCCTCAAAAGCACCTGTTTTCGCTTTCGGCAACCTCCGGAGCAAAAAAGACAAACGTCCAGCTTTTGCTGCCACAGCAAAGGTGCCAGCGGGGAAAAGTAATGCTGGTCCTCATTGCCTCCTGGAACCTCTTCAAATGCCCCAGACAATTTGGCCCTCTCTACTTTCCTGCGGACTCAATTCTCAAAAGCACCTGTTTTCGCTTTCGGCAACCTCAGGAACAATAAAGACAAACGTCCAGGTTTTCCTGCCACAGCAAAGGTGCCAGCGGGCAAAAGTAATGCTGGTTCTCACTGCCTCCTGGAACTCTTTCAAATGCCCCAGTCAATTTGGCCCTCTCTGCTTTCCTGCGGACTCCATCCTCAAAAGCACCTGTTTTCGCTTTCGGCAGCCTCCGGAGCAAAAAAGACAAACGTCCAGCTTTTGCTGCCACAGCAAAGGTGCCAGCCGGGAAAAGTAATGCTGGTTCTCACTGCCTCCTGGAACCCTTTCAAATGCCCCAGACAATTTGGCCCTCTCTGCTTTCCTGCGGACTCCATCCTCAAAAGCACCTGTTTTCGCTTTCGGCAGCCTCCAGAGCAAAAAAGACAAACGTCCAGCTTTTGCTGCCACAGCAAAGGTGCCAGCGGGGAAAAGTAATGCTAGTTCTCACTACCTCCTGGAACTCTTTCAAATGCCACAGATAATTTGGCCCTCTCTGCTTTCCTGCGGACTCCATCCTCAAAAGCACCTGTTTTCGCTTTCGGCAACCTCAGGAGCAAAAAAGACAAACGTCCAGCTTTTGCTGCCACAGCAAATGTGCCAGCTAGGAAAAGTAATGCTGGTTCTCACTGCGTCCTGGAACCTCTTCAAATGCCACAGACAATTTGGCCCTCTCTGCTTTCCTGCGGACTCCATCCTCAAAAGCACCTGTTTTCGCTTTCGGCAACCTCCGGAGCAAAAAAGACAAACGTCCAGCTTTTGCTGCCACAGCAAAGGTGCCAGCAGGCAAAAGTAATGCTGGTTCTCACTGCCTCCTGGAACTCTTTCAAATGCCCCAGACAATTTGGCCCTCTCTGCTTTCCTGCGGACTCCATCCTCAAAAGCACCTGTTTTCGCTTTCGGCATCCTCAGGAGCAAAAAAGACAAACGTCCAGCTTTTGCTGCCACAGCAGAGGTGCCACCGGGGAAAAGTAATGCTGGTTCTCACTGCCTCCTGGAACTCTTTCAAATGCCACAGACAATTTGGCCCTCTCTGCTTTCCTGCGGACTCCATCCTCAAAAGCACCTGTTTTCGCTTTCGGCAACCTCAGGAGCAAAAAAGACAAACGTCCAGCTTTTGCTGCATCAGCAAAGGTGCCAGCGGGGAAAAGTAATGCTGGTTCTCACTGCGTCCTGAAACCCTTTCAAATGCCCCAGACTATTTGGCCCTCTCTGCTTTCCTGCGGACTCCATCCTCAAAAGCACCTGTTTTCGCTTTCGGCAGCCTCAGGAGCAAAAAAGACAAACGTCCAGCTTTTGCTGCCACAGCAAAGGTGCCAGCGGGGAAAAGTAATGCTGGTCCTCATTGCCTCCTGGAACCTCTTCAAATGCCACAGACAATTTGGCCCTCTCTGCTTTCCTGCGGACTCCATCCTCAAAAGCACCTGTTTTCGCTTTCGGCAACCTCAGGAACAATAAAGACAAACGTCCAGGTTTTCCTGCCACAGCAAAGGTGCCAGCGGGCAAAAGTAATGCTGGTTCTCACTGCCTCCTGGAACTCTTTCAAATGCCCCAGACAATTTGGCCCTCTCTGCTTTCCTGCGGACTCCATCCTCAAAAGCACCTGTTTTCGCTTTCGGCAGCCTCCGGAGCAAAAAAGACAAACGTCCAGCTTTTGCTGCCACAGCAAAGGTGCCAGCGGGGAAAAGTAATGCTGGTTCTCACTGCCTCCTGGAACTCTTTCAAATGCCCCAGACAATTTGGCCCTCTCTGCTTTCCTGCGGACTCCATCCTCAAAAGCACCTGTTTTCGCTTTCGGCAGCCTCCGGAGCAAAAAAGACAAACGTCCAGCTTTTGCTGCCACAGCAAAGGTGCCAGCCGGGAAAAGTAATGCTGGTTCTCACTGCCTCCTGGAACCCTTTCAAATGCCCCAGACAATTTGGCCCTCTCTGCTTTCCTGCGGACTCCATCCTCAAAAGCACCTGTTTTCGCTTTCGGCAGCCTCCAGAGCAAAAAAGACAAACGTCCAGCTTTTGCTGCCACAGCAAAGGTGCCAGCGGGGAAAAGTAATGCTAGTTCTCACTACCTCCTGGAACTCTTTCAAATGCCACAGACAATTTGGCCCTCTCTGCTTTCCTGCGGACTCCATCCTCAAAAGCACCTGTTTTCGCTTTCGGCAACCTCAGGAGCAAAAAAGACAAACGTCCAGCTTTTGCTGCCACAGCAAATGTGCCAGCTAGGAAAAGTAATGCTGGTTCTCACTGCGTCCTGGAACCTCTTCAAATGCCACAGACAATTTGGCCCTCTCTGCTTTCCTGCGGACTCCATCCTCAAAAGCACCTGTTTTCGCTTTCGGCAACCTCAGTAACAAAAAAGACAAACGTCCAGGTTTTCCTGCCACAGCAAAGGTGCCAGCAGGCAAAATAATGCTGGTTCTCACTGCCTCCTGGAACTCTTTCAAATGCCCCAGACAATTTGGCCCTCTCTGCTTTCCTGCGGACTCCATCCTCAAAAGCACCTGTTTTCGCTTTCGGCATCCTCAGGAGCAAAAAAGACAAACGTCCAGCTTTTGCTGCCACAGCAGAGGTGCCACCGGGGAAAAGTAATGCTGGTTCTCACTGCCTCCTGGAACTCTTTCAAATGCCACAGACAATTTGGCCCTCTCTGCTTTCCTGCGGACTCCATCCTCAAAAGCACCTGTTTTCGCTTTCGGCAACCTCAGGAGCAAAAAAGACAAACGTCCAGCTTTTGCTGCATCAGCAAAGGTGCCAGCGGGGAAAAGTAATGCTGGTTCTCACTGCGTCCTGAAACCCTTTCAAATGCCCCAGACTATTTGGCCCTCTCTGCTTTCCTGCGGACTCCATCCTCAAAAGCACCTCTTTTCGCTTTCGGCAGCCTCAGGAGCAAAAAAGACAAACGTCCAGCTTTTGCTGCCACAGCAAAGGTGCCAGCGGGGAAAAGTAATGCTGGTCCTCATTGCCTCCTGGAACCTCTTCAAATGCCACAGACAATTTGGCCCTCTCTGCTTTCCTGCGGACTCCATCCTCAAAAGCACCTGTTTTCGCTTTCGGCAACCTCAGGAACAATAAAGACAAACGTCCAGGTTTTCCTGCCACAGCAAAGGTGCCAGCAAGCAAAAGTAATGCTGGTTCTCACTGCCTCCTGGAACTCTTTCAAATGCCCCAGACAATTTGGCCCTCTCTGCTTTCCTGCGGACTCCATCCTCAAAAGCACCTGTTTTCGCTTTCGGCAGCCTCCGGAGCAAAAAAGAAAAACGTCCAGCATTTGCTGCCACAGCAAAGGTGCCAGCGGGGAAAAGTAATGCTGGTCCTCATTGCCTCCTGGAACTCTTTCAAATGCCCCAGTCAATTTGGCCCTCTCTGCTTTCCTGCGGACTCCATCCTCAAAAGCACCTGTTTTCGCTTTCGGCAGCCTCCGGAGCAAAAAAGACAAACGTCCAGCTTTTGCTGCCACAGCAAAGGTGCCAGCGGAGAAAAGTAATGCTGGTTGTCACTGCCTCCTGGAACTCTTTCAAATGCCCCAGTCAATTTGGCCCTCTCTGCTTTCCTGCGGACTCCATCCTCAAAAGCACCTGTTTTCCCTTTCGGCAGCCTCCGGAGCAAAAAAGACAAACGTCCAGCTTTTGCTGCCACAGCAAAGGTGCCAGCCGGGAAAAGTAATGCTGGTTCTCACTGCCTCCTGGAACCCTTTCAAATGCCCCAGACAATTTGGCCCTCTCTGCTTTCCTGCCGACTCCATCCTCAAAAGCACCTGTTTTCGCTTTCGGCAGCCTCCAGAGCAAAAAAGACAAACGTCCAGCTTTTGCTGCCACAGCAAAGGTGCCAGCGGGGAAAAGTAATGCTAGTTCTCACTACCTCCTAGAACTCTTTCAAATGCCCCAGACAATTTGGCCCTCTCTGCTTTCCTGCGGACTCCATCCTCAAAAGCACCTGTTTTCGCTTTCGGCAACCTCAGGAGCAAAAAAGACAAACGTCCAGCTTTTGCTGCCACAGCAAAGGTGCCAGCTAGGAAAAGTAATGCTGGTTCTCACTGCGTCCTGGAACCTCTTCAAATGCCACAGACAATTTGGCCCTCTCTGCTTTCCTGCGGACTCCATCCTCAAAAGTACCTGTTTTCGCTTTCGGCAATCTCAGGAGCAAAAAAGACAAACGTCCAGCTTTTGCTGCCACAGCAAAGGTGCCAGCGGGGAAAAGTAATGCTAGTTCTCACTACCTCCTGGAACTCTTTCAAATGCCACAGACAATTTGGCCCTCTCTGCTTTCCTGCGGACTCCATCCTCAAAAGCACCTGTTTTCGCTTTCGGCAACCTCAGGAGCAAAAAAGACAAACGTCCAGCTTTTGCTGCCACAGCAAATGTGCCAGCTAGGAAAAGTAATGCTGATTCTCACTGCGTCCTGGAACCTCTTCAAATGCCACAGACAATTTGGCCCTCTCTGCTTTCCTGCGGACTCCATCCTCAAAAGCACCTGTTTTCGCTTTCGGCAACCTCAGTAACAAAAAAGACAAACGTCCAGGTTTTCCTGCCACAGCAAAGGTGCCAGCAGGCAAAAGTAATGCTGGTTCTCACTGCCTCCTGGAACTCTTTCAAATGCCCCAGACAATTTGGCCCTCTCTGCTTTCCTGCGGACTCCATCCTCAAAAGCACCTGTTTTCGCTTTCGGCATCCTCAGGAGCAAAAAATACAAACGTCCAGCTTTTGCTGCCACAGCAGAGGTGCCACCGGGGAAAAGTAATGCTGGTTCTCACTGCCTCCTGGAACTCTTTCAAATGCCACAGACAATTTGGCCCTCTCTGCTTTCCTGCGGACTCCATCCTCAAAAGCACCTGTTTTCGCTTTCGGCAACCTCAGGAGCAAAAAAGACAAACGTCCAGCTTTTGCTGCATCAGCAAAGGTGCCAGCGGGGAAAAGTAATGCTGGTTCTCACTGCGTCCTGAAACCCTTTCAAATGCCCCAGACTATTTGGCCCTCTCTGCTTTCCTGCGGACTCCATCCTCAAAAGCACCTGTTTTCGCTTTCGGCAGCCTCAGGAGCAAAAAAGACAAACGTCCAGCTTTTGCTGCCACAGCAAAGGTGCCAGCGGGGAAAAGTAATGCTGGTCCTCATTGCCTCCTGGAACCTCTTCAAATGCCACAGACAATTTGGCCCTCTCTGCTTTCCTGCGGACTCCATCCTCAAAAGCACCTGTTTTCGCTTTCGGCAACCTCAGGAACAATAAAGACAAACGTCCAGGTTTTCCTGCCACAGCAAAGGTGCCAGCGGGCAAAAGTAATGCTGGTTCTCACTGCCTCCTGGAACTCTTTCAAATGCCCCAGACAATTTGGCCCTCTCTGCTTTCCTGCGGACTCCATCCTCAAAAGCACCTGTTTTCGCTTTCGGCAGCCTCCGGAGCAAAAAAGAAAAACGTCCAGCATTTGCTGCCACAGCAAAGGTGCCAGCGGGGAAAAGTAATGCTGGTCCTCATTGCCTCCTGGAACTCTTTCAAATGCCCCAGTCAATTTGGCCCTCTCTGCTTTCCTGCGGACTCCATCCTCAAAAGCACCTGTTTTCGCTTTCGGCAGCCTCCGGAGCAAAAAAGACAAACGTCCAGCTTTTGCTGCCACAGCAAAGGTGCCAGCGGAGAAAAGTAATGCTGGTTGTCACTGCCTCCTGGAACTCTTTCAAATGCCCCAGTCAATTTGGCCCTCTCTGCTTTCCTGCGGACTCCATCCTCAAAAGCACCTGTTTTCCCTTTCGGCAGCCTCCGGAGCAAAAAAGACAAACGTCCAGCTTTTGCTGCCACAGCAAAGGTGCCAGCCGGGAAAAGTAATGCTGGTTCTCACTGCCTCCTGGAACCCTTTCAAATGCCCCAGACAATTTGGCCCTCTCTGCTTTCCTGCCGACTCCATCCTCAAAAGCACCTGTTTTCGCTTTCGGCAGCCTCCAGAGCAAAAAAGACAAACGTCCAGCTTTTGCTGCCACAGCAAAGGTGCCAGCGGGGAAAAGTAATGCTAGTTCTCACTACCTCCTAGAACTCTTTCAAATGCCCCAGACAATTTGGCCCTCTCTGCTTTCCTGCGGACTCCATCCTCAAAAGCACCTGTTTTCGCTTTCGGCAACCTCAGGAGCAAAAAAGACAAACGTCCAGCTTTTGCTGCCACAGCAAAGGTGCCAGCTAGGAAAAGTAATGCTGGTTCTCACTGCGTCCTGGAACCTCTTCAAATGCCACAGACAATTTGGCCCTCTCTGCTTTCCTGCGGACTCCATCCTCAAAAGTACCTGTTTTCGCTTTCGGCAATCTCAGGAGCAAAAAAGACAAACGTCCAGCTTTTGCTGCCACAGCAAAGGTGCCAGCGGGGAAAAGTTATGCTGGTCCTCATTGCCTCCTGGAACCTCTTCAAATGCCACAGACAATTTGGCCCTCTCTGCTTTCCTGCGGACTCCATCCTCAAAAGCACCTGTTTTCGCTTTCGGCAACCTCAGGAGCAAAAAAGACAAACGTCCAGGTTTTCCTGCCACAGCAAAGGTGCCAGCGGGCAAAAGTAATGCTGGTTCTCACTGCCTCCTGGAACTCTTTCAAATGCCCCAGACCATTTGGCCCTCTCTGCTTTCCTGCGGACTCCATCCTCAAAAGCACCTGTTTTCGCTTTCGGCAGCCTCCGGAGCAAAAAAGACAAACGTCCAGCTTTTGCTGCCACAGCAGAGGTGCCACCGGGGAAAAGTAATGCTGGTTCTCACTGCCTCCTGGAACCCTTTCAAATGCCCCAGACAATTTGGCCCTCTCTGCTTTCCTGCGGACTCCATCCTCAAAAGCACCTGTTTTCGTTTTCGGCAGCCTCCGGAGCAAAAAAGACAAACGTCCAGGTTTTGCTGCCACAGCAAAGGTGCCAGCCGGGAAAAGTAATGCTGGTTTTCACTGCCTCCTGGAACTCTTTCAAATGCCCCAGACAATTTGGCCCTCTCTGCTTTCCTGCGGACTCCATCCTCAAAAGCACCTGTTTTCGCTTTCGGCATCCTCAGGAGCAAAAAAGACAAACGTCCAGCTTTTGCTGCCATAGCAGAGGTGCCAGCGGGGAAAAGTAATGCTGGTTCTCACTGCCTCCTGGAACCCTTTCAAATGCCACAGACAATTTGGCCCTCTCTGCTTTCCTGCGGACTCCATCCTCAAAAGCACCTGTTTTCGCTTTCGGCAGCCTCCGGAGCAAAAAAGACAAACGTCCAGCTTTTGCTGCCACAGCAAAGGTGCCAGCGGGGAAAAGTAATGCTGGTTCTCACTGCCTCCTGGAACCCTTTCAAATGCCACAGACAATTTGGCCCTCTCTACTTTCCTGCGGACTCCATCCTCAAAAGCACCTGTTTTCGCTTTCGGCAACCTCCGGAGCAAAAAAGACAAACGTCCAGGTTTTGCTGCCACAGCAAAGGTGCCAGCGGTCAAAAGTAATGCTGGTTCTCACTGCCTCCTGGAACCCTTTCAAATGCCCCAGACAATTTGGCCCTCTCTGCTTTCCTGCGGACTCCATCCTCAAAAGCACCTGTTTTCGCTTTCGGCAACCTCCGGAGCAAAAAAGACAAACGTCCAGGTTTTGCTGCCACAGCAAAGGTGCCAGCGGGCAAAAGTAATGCTGGTTCTCACTGCCTCCTGGAACCCTTTCAAATGCCACAGACAATTTGGCCCTCTCTGCTTTCCTGCGGACTCCATCCTCAAAAGCACCTGTATTCGCTTTCGGCAGCCTCGGGAGCAAAAAAGACAAATGTCCAGCTTTTGCTGCCACAGCAAAGGTGCCAGCGGGGAAAAGTAATGCTGGTTCTCACTGCCTCCTGGAACCCTTTCAAATGCCCCAGACAATTTGGCCCTCTCTGCTTTCCTGCGGACTCCATCCTCAAAAGCACCTGTTTTCGCTTTCGGCAGCCTCCGGAGCAAAAAAGACAAACGTCCAGGTTTTGCTGCCACAGCAAAAGTGCCAGCGGGGAAAAGTAATGCTGGTTCTCACTGCCTCCTGGAACCCTTTCAAATGCCCCAGACAATTTGGCCCTCTCTGCTTTCCTGCGGACTCCATCCTCAAAAGCACCTGTTTTCGCTTTCGGCATCCTCCAGAGCAAAAAAGACAAACGTCCAGGTTTTGCTGCCACAGCAAAGGTGCCAGCGGGGAAAAGTAATGCTGGTTCTCACTGCCTCCTGGAACCTCTTCAAAAGCCACAGACAATTTGGCCCTCTCTGCTTTCCTGCGGACTCCATCCTCAAAAGCACCTGTTTTCGCTTTCGGCATCCTCAGGAGCAAAAAAGACAAACGTCCAGCTTTTGCTGCCACAGCAGAGGTGCCAGCGGGGAAAAGTAATGCTGGTTCTCACTGCCTCCTGGAACCCTTTCAAATGCCCCAGACAATTTGGCCCTCTCTGCTTTCCTGCGGACTCCATCCTCAAAAGCACCTGTTTTCGCTTTCGGCAGCCTCCGGAGCAAAAAAGACAAACGTCCAGCTTTTGCTGCCACAGCAAAGGTGCCAGCCGGGAAAAGTAATGCTGGTTCTCACTGCCTCCTGGAACCCTTTCAAATGCCATAGACAATTTGGCCCTCTCTGCTTTCCTGCGGACTCCATCCTCAAAAGCACCTGTTTTCGCTTTCGGCAGCCTCCGGAGCAAAAAAGACAAACGTCCAGCTTTTGCTGCCACAGCAAAAGTGCCAGCGGGGAAAAGTAATGCTGGTTCTCACTGCCTCCTGGAACCCTTTCAAATGCCCCAGACAATTTGGCCCTCTCTGCTTTCCTGCGGACTCCATCCTCAAAAGCACCTGTTTTCGCTTTCGGCAGCCTCAGGAGCAAAAAAGACAAACGTCCAGCTTTTGCTGCCACAGCAAAGGTGCCAGCGGGGAAAAGTAATGCTGGTTCTCACTGCCTCCTGGAACCCTTTCAAATGCCACAGACAATTTGGCCCTCTCTGCTTTCCTGCGGACTCCATCGTCAAAAGCACCTCTTTTCGCATTCGGCAGCCTCCAGAGCAAAAAAGAAAAACGTCCACCTTTTGCTGCCACAGCAAAGGTGCCAGCGGGGAAAAGTGATGCTGGTCCTCATTGCCTCCTGGAACCTCTTCAAATGCCACAGACAATTTGGCCCTCTCTGCTTTCCTGCGGACTCCATCCTCAAAAGCACCTGTTTTCGCTTTCGGCAGACTCAGGAGCAAAAAAGACAAACGTCCAGCTTTTGCTGCCACAGCAAAGGTGCCAGCGGGGAAAAGTAATGCTGGTTCTCACTGCCTTCTGGAACCCTTTCAAATGCCCCAGACTATTTGGCCCTCTCTGCTTTCCTGCGGATTCCATCCTCAAAAGCACCTGTTTTCGCTTTCGGCAGCCTCCGGAGCAAAAAAGAC
This sequence comes from Vanellus vanellus, assembly GCF_965231255.1. Lineage (NCBI taxonomy): Eukaryota > Metazoa > Chordata > Aves > Charadriiformes > Charadriidae > Vanellus > Vanellus vanellus. Next base: position 44,083 of record NW_028126667.1, read on the forward strand.
AAACGTCCAGCTTTTGTTGCCACAGCAAAGGTGCCAGCGGGCAAAAGTAATGCTGGTCCTCATTGCCTCCTGGAACCTCTTCAAATGCCACAGACAATTTGGCCCTCTCTGCTTTCCTGCGGACTCCATCCTCAAAAGCACCTGTTTTCGCTTTCGGCAGCCTCCGGAGCAAAAAAGACAAACGTCCAGCTTTTGCTGCCACAGCAAAAGTGCCAGCGGTGAAAAGTGATGCTGGTCCTCATTGCCTCCTGGAACCTCTTCAAATGCCACAGACAATTTGGCCCTCTCTGCTTTCCTGCGGACTCCATCCTCAAAAGCACCTGTTTTCGCTTTCGGCAGCCTCCGGAGCAAAAAAGACAAACGTCCAGGTTTTGCTGCCACAGCAAAGGTGCCAGCGGGCAAAAGAAATGCTGGTTCTCACTGCCTCCTGGAACCCTTTCAAATGCCCCAGACCATTTGGCCCTCTCTGCTTTCCTGCGGACTGCATCCTCAAAAGCACCTGTTTTCGCTTTCGGCAGCCTCCGGAGCAAAAAAGACAAACGTCCAGCTTTTGCTGCCACAGCAAAGGTGCCAGCCGGGAAAAGTAATGCTGGTTCTCACTGCCTCCTGGAACCCTTTCAAATGCCACAGACAATTTGGCCCTCTCTGCTTTCCTGCGGACTCCATCCTCAAAAGCACCTGTTTTCGCTTTCGGCAGCCTCCGGAGCAAAAAAGACAAACGTCCAGCTTTTGCTGCCACAGCAAAAGTGCCAGCGGGGAAAAGTAATGCTGGTTCTCACTGCCTCCTGGAACCCTTTCAAATGCCCCAGACAATTTGGCCCTCTCTGCTTTCCTGCGGACTCCATCCTCAAAAGCACCTGTTTTCGCTTTCGGCAGCCTCAGGAGCAAAAAAGACAAACGTCCAGCTTTTGCTGCCACAGCAAAGGTGCCAGCGGGGAAAAGTAATGCTGGTTCTCACTGCCTCCTGGAACCCTTTCAAATGCCACAGACAATTTGGCCCTCTCTGCTTTCCTGCGGACTCCATCGTCAAAAGCACCTCTTTTCGCTTTCGGCAGCCTCCGGAGCAAAAAAGACAAACGTCCAGCTTTGTTGCCACAGCAAAGGTGCCAGCGGGGAAAAGTAATGCTGGTCCTCATTGCCTCCTGGAACCTCTTCAAATGCCACAGACAATTTGGCCCTCTCTGCTTTCCTGCGGACTCCATCCTCAAAAGCACCTGTTTTCGCTTTCGGCAGCCTCCGGAGCAAAAAAGACAAACGTCCAGCTTTTGCTGCCACAGCAAAAGTGCCAGCGGTGAAAAGTGATGCTGGTCCTCATTGCCTCCTGGAACCTCTTCAAATGCCACAGACAATTTGGCCCTCTCTGCTTTCCTGCGGACTCCATCCTCAAAAGCACCTGTTTTCGCTTTCGGCAGCCTCCGGAGCAAAAAAGACAAACGTCCAGCTTTTGCTGCCACAGCAAAGGTGCCAGCGGGGAAAAGTAATGCTGGTTCTCACTGCCTCCTGGAACCTCTTCAAATGCCCCAGACAATTTGGCCCTCTCTGCTTTCCTGCGGACTCCATCCTCAAAAGCACCTGTTTTCGCTTTCGGCAACCTCCGGAGCAAAAAAGACAAACGTCCAGCTTTTGCTGCCACAGCAAAGGTGCCAGCCGGGAAAAGTAATGCTGGTTCTCACTGCCTCCTGGAACCCTTTCAAATGCCCCAGACTATTTGGCCCTCTCTGCTTTCCTGCGGACTGCATCCTCAAAAGCACCTGTTTTCGCTTTCGGCAGCCTCAGGAGCAAAAAAGACAAACGTCCAGCTTTTGCTGCCACAGCAAAGGTGCCAGCGGGGAAAAGTAATGCTGGTTCTCACTGCATCCTGGAACTCTTTCAAATGCCCCAGACAATTTGGCCCTCTCTGCTTTCCTGCGGACTCCATCCTCAAAAGCACCTGTTTTCGCTTTCGGCAGCCTCCAGAGCAAAAAAGACAAACGTCCAGCTTTTGCTGCCACAGCAAAGGTGCCAGCGGGGAAAAGTAATGCTGGTTCTCACTGCGTCCTGGAACCCTTTCAAATGCCCCGGACTATTTGGCCCTCTCTGCTTTCCTGCGGACTCCATCCTCAAAAGCACCTGTTTTCGCTTTCGGCAACCTCAGGAGCAAAAAGACAAACGTCCAGCTTTTGCTGCCACAGCAAAGGTGCCAGCGGGCAAAAGTGATGCTGGTCCTCATTGCCTCCTGG
>NW_028126666.1:0-42000 GCF_965231255.1 Vanellus vanellus
AGACAAACGTCCAGCTTTTGCTGCCACAGCAAAGGTGCCAGCGGGTAAAAGTGATGCTGGTCCTCACTGCCTCCTAGAACCCCTTCAAATGCCCCACACAATTTGTCCCTCTCTGCTTTCCTGCGCACTCTATCCTCAAAAGCACCTTTTTTCAGTCTTTGCGCCCTTCCGAGAAAAAAAGACAAACGCCCAGCTTTTGCTGCCACAGCAAAGGTGCCAGCAGGGAAAAGTGATGCTGGTCCTCACTGCCTCCTGGAACCCCTTCAAATGCCCCAGGCAATTTGGCCCTCTCGGCTTTTCTGCGCACTCTGGCTTCAAACGCACCTTTTTTCAATTTCGCCGCTTTTTGGAGCAAAAAAGACAAATGTCCAGCTTTTGCTGCAACAGCAAAGGTGACAGCGGGGAAAAGTGATGCTGGTCCTCACTGCCTCCTGGAACCCCTTCAAATGCCTCAGACAATTTGGGCCTCTCTGCTTTCCTGCGCACTCTAGCCTCAAAAGCACCTTTTTTCACTCTTGGCGCCCTTCAGAGCAAAAAAGACAAACGTCCAGCTTTTGCTGCCACAGCAAAGGTGCCAGCGGGGAAAAGTGATGCTGGTCCTCACTGCCTCCTGGAACCCCTTCAAATGCCCCAGACAATTCGGTCCTCTCTGCTTTCCTGCGCACTCTAGCCTCAAAAGCACCTTTTTTCACTTTCGCAGGTGTTTGGAGCAAAAAAGACAAACGCCCAGCTTTTGCTGCCACAGCAAAGGTGCCAGCGGGGAAAAGTGATGCTGGTCCTCACTGCCTCCTGGAACCCCTTCAAATGCCCCAGACAATTTGGCCCTCTCTGCTTCCCTGCGGACTCTATCCTCAAAAGAACCTTTTTTCACTCTTGGCGCCCTACGGAGCAAAAAAGACAAACGTCCAGCTTTTGCTGCCACAGCAAAGGTGCCAGCGGGGAAAAGTGATGCTGGTCCTCACTGCCTCCTGGAACCCCTTCAAATGCCCCAGACAATTTGGCCCTCTCTGCTTTCCTGCGCACTCCATCCTCAAAAGCACCTTTTTTCACTCTTGGCGCCCTACGGAGCAAAAAAGACAAACGTCCAGCTTTTGCTGCCACAGCAAAGGTGCCAGCGGGGAAAAGTGATGCTGGTCCTCACTGCCTCCTGGAACCCATTCAAATGCCCCACACATTTTGGCCTTCTCTGCTTTCCTGCGCACTCTAGCCTCAAAAGCACCTTTTTTCACTTTCGCCGCTGTTTGGAGAAAAAAGACAAACGTCCAGCTTTTGCTGCCACAGCAAAGGTGCCAGCGGGGAAAAGTGATGCTAGTCCTCACTGCCTCCTGGAACCCCTTCAAATGCCTCAGACAATTTGGGCCTCTCTGCTTTCCTGCGCACTCTAGCCTCAAAAGCACCTTTTTTCACTCTTGGCGCCCTTCCGAGAAAAAAAGACAAACGTCCAGCTTTTGCTGCCACAGCAAAGGTGCCAGCGGGGAAAAGTGATGCTGGTCCTCACTGCCTCCTGGAACCCCTTCAAATGCCCCACACAATTTGGACCTCTCTGCTTTCCTGCGCAATCTAGCCTCAATAGCATCTTTTTTCACTTTCGCCGCTGTTTGGAGCAAAAAAGACAAACGCCCAGCTTTTGCTGCCACAGCAAAGGTGCCAGCGGGGAAAAGTGATGCTGGTCCTCACTGCCTCCTGGAACCCCTTCAAATGCCCCAGACAATTTGGCCCTCTCTGCTTTCCTGCGGAATCTAGCCTCAAAAGCACCTTTTTTCACCCTTGGCGCCCTCCAGAGTAAAAAAGACAAACGTCCAGCTTTTGCTGCCACAGCAAAGGTGCCAGCGGGGAAAAGTCAAGCTGGTCCTCACTGCCTCCTGGAACTCCTTCAAATGCCCCAGACAATTTGGCCCTCTCTGCTTCTTTTCGGACTGTATCCTCAAAAGCACCTATTTTCACTCTTGGCGCCCTCCGGAGCAAAAAAGACAAACGTCCAGCTTTTGCTGCCACAGCAAAGGTGCCAGCGGGGAAAAGTGATGCTGGTCCTCACTGCCTCCTGGAACCCCTTCAAATGCCCCAGACAATTTGGCCCTCTCTGCTTTCCTGTGCACTCCATCCTCAAAAGCACCTTTTTTCACTCTTGGCGGCCTCCGCAACAAAAAAGACAAACGTCCAGCTTTTGCTGCCACAGCAAAGGTGCCAGCGGGGAAAAGTCATGCTGGTCCTCACTGCCTCCTGGAACCCCTTCAAATGCCCCAGACAATTTGGCCCTCTCTGCTTTCCTGCGCACTCTAGCCTCAAAAGCACCTTTTTTCACTCTTGGCGCCCTCCGGAGCAAAAAAGACAAATGTCCAGCTTTTGCTGCTACAACAATGGTGCCAGCGGGGAAAAGTGATGCTGGTCCTCACTGCCTCCTGGAACCCCTTCAAATGCCCCACACAATTTGGCCCTCTCTGCTTTCCTGCGCACTCTAGCCTCAAAAGCACCTTTTTTCACTTTCGGCGCTGTTTGGAGCAAAAAAGACAAACGTCCAGCTTTTGCTGCCACAGCAAAGGTGCCAGCGGGGAAAAGTGATGCTGGTCCTCACTGCCTCCTGGAACCCCTTCAAATGCCCCACGCAATTTGGCCCTCTCTGCTTTCCTGCGCACTCTAGCCTCAAAAGCACCTTTTTTCACTTTCGCCGCTGTTTGGAGCAAAAAAGACAAACGTCCAGCTTTTGCTGCCACAGCAAAGGTGCCAGCGAGGAAAAGTCATGCTGGTCCTCACTGCCTCCTGGAACCCCTGCAAATGCCCCAGGCAATTTGGCCCTCTCTGCTTTCCTGCGCACTCTAGCCTCAAAAGCACCTTTTTTAACTTTCGCAGCAGTTTGGAGCAAAAAAGACAAACGTCCAGCTTTTGCTGCCACAGCAAAGGTGCCAGCGGTGAAAAGTGATGCTAGTCCTCACTGCCTCCTAGAACCCCTTCAAATGCCCCACACAATTTGGCCCTCTCTGCTTTCCTGCGCAATCTAGCCTCAAAAGCAGCTTTTTTCACTTTCGCCGCTGTTTGGAGCAAAAAAGACAAACGCCCAGCTTTTGCTGCCACAGCAAAGGTGCCAGCGGGGAAAAGTGATGCTGGTCCTCACTGCCTCCTGGAACCCCTTCAAATGCCTCAGACAATTTGGCCCTCTCTGCTTTCCTGCGCACTCTAGCCTCAAAAGCACCTTTTTTCACTCTTGGCGCCCTCCGTAGCAAAAAAGACAAACGTCCAGCTTTTGCTGCCACAGCAAAGGTGCCAGCGGAGAAAAGTGATGCTGGTCCTCACTGCCTCCTGGAACCCCTTCAAATGCCCCACACAATTTGGCCCTCTCTGCTTTCCTGCGCAGTCTAGCTTCAAAAGCACCTTTTTTCACTTTCGCCGCTGTTTTGAGCAAAAAAGACAAACGTCCAGCTTTTGCTGCCACAGCAAAGGTGCCAGCGGGGAAAAGTGATGCTGGTCCTCACTGACTCCAGGAACCCCTTCAAATGCCCCACACAATTTGGCCCTCTCTGCTTTCCTGCGCACTCTAGCCTCAGAAGCACCTTTTTTCACTCTTGGCGCCCTCCGGAGCAAAAAAGACAAACGTCCAGCTTTTGCTGCTACAACAATGGTGCCAGCGGGGAAAAGTGATGCTGGTCCTCACTGCCTCCTGGAACTCCTTCAAATGCCCCACACAATTTGGCCCTCTCTGCTTTCCTGCGCACTCTAGCCTCAAAAGCACCTTTTTTCACTTTCGGCGCTGTTTGGAGCAAAAAAGACAAACGTCCAGCTTTTGCTGCCACAGCAAAGGTGCCAGCGGGGAAAAGTGATGCTAGTCCTCACTGCCTCCTAGAACCCCTTCAAATGCCCCACACAATTTGTCCCTCTCTGCTTTCCTGCGCACTCTAGCCTCAAAAGCACCTTTTTCCTATCTTTGCGCCCTTCCGAGAAAAAAAGACAAACGCCCAGCTTTTGCTGCCACAGCAAAGGTGCCAGCGGGGAAAAGTGATGCTGGTCCTCACTGCCTCCTGGAACCCCTTCAAATGCCCCAGGCAATTTAGCCCTCTCTGCTTTTCTGCGCACTCTAGCCTCAAAAGCACCTTTTTTCAATTTCGCCGCTTTTTGGAGCAAAAAAGACAAACGTCCAGCTTTTGCTGCAACAGCAAAGGTGACAGCGGGGAAAAGTGATGGTGGTCCTCACTACCTCCTGGAACCCCTTCAAATGCCTCAGACAGTTTGGCCCTCTCTGCTTTCCTGCGCACTCTAGCCTCAAAAGCACCTTTTATCACTCTTGGCGCCCTTCAGAGCAAAAAAGACAAACGTCCAGCTTTTGCTGCCACAGCAAAGGTGCCAGCGAGGAAAAGTGATGCTGGTCCTCACTGCCTCCTGGAACCCCTTCAAATGCCCCAGGCAATTTGGTCCTCTCTGCTTTCCTGCGCACTCTAGCCTCAAAAGCACCTTTTTTCACTTTCGCCGCTGTTTGGAGCAAAAAAGACAAACGTCCAGCTTTTGCTGCCACAGCAAAGGTGCCAGCGGGGAAAAGTGATGCTAGTCCTCATTGCCTCCTGGAACCCCTTCAAATGCCCCAGACAATTTGGCCCTCTCTGCTTTCCTGCGCACTATAGCCTCAAAAGCACCGTTATTCATTCTTTGCGCCCTTCCGAGAAAAAAAGACAAACGTCCAGCTTTTGCTGCCACAGCAAAGGTGCCAGCGGGGAAAAGTGATGCTGGTCCTCACTGCCTCCTGGAACCCCTTCAAATGCCCCACACAATTTGGCCCTCTCTGCTTTCCTGCGCAATCTAGCCTCAATAGCACCTTTTTTCACTTTCGCCGCTGTTTGGAGCAAAAAAGACAAACGCCCAGCTTTTGCTGCCACAGCAAAGGTGCCAGCGGGGAAAAGTGATGCTGGTCCTCACTGCCTCCTGGAACCCCTTCAAATGCCCCACACAATTTGGCCCTCTCTGCTTCCCTGCGGACTCTATCCTCAAAAGCACCTTTTTTCACTCTTGGCGCCCTACGGAGCAAAAAAGACAAACGCCCAGCTTTTGCTGCCACAGCAAAGGTGCCAGCGGGGAAAAGTGATGCTGGTCCTCACTGCCTCCTGGAACCCCTTCAAATGCCCCAGACAATTTGGCCCTCTCTGCTTTCCTGCGCACTCCATCCTCAAAAGCACCTTTTTTCACTCTTGGCGCCCTCAGTAGCAAAAAAGACAAACGTCCAGCTTTTGCTGCCACAGCAAAGGTGCCAGCGGGGAAAAGTGATGCTGGTCCTCACTGCCTCCTGGAACCCATTCAAATGCCCCCACACAATTTGGCCCTCTCTGCTTTCCTGCGCACTCTAGCCTCAAAAGCACCTTTTTTCACTTTCGCCGCTGTTTGGAGCAAAAAAGACAAACGTCCAGCTTTTGCTGCCACAGCAAAGGTGCCAGCGGTTAAAAGTGATGCTAGTCCTCACTGCCTCCTGGAACCCCTTCAAATGCCTCAGAGAATTTGGGCCTCTCTGCTTTCCTGCGCACTCTAGCCTCAAAAGCACCTTTTTTCACTCTTTGCGCCCTTCCGAGAAAAAAAGACAAACGTCCAGCTTTTGCTGCCACAGCAAAGGTGCCAGCGGGGAAAAGTGATGCTGGTCCTCACTGCCTCCTGGAACCCCTTCAAATGCCCCACACAATTTGGACCTCTCTGCTTTCCTGCGCAATCTAGCCTCAATACCATCTTTTTTCACTTTCGCCGCTGTTTGGAGCAAAAAAGACAAACGTCCAGCTTTTGCTGCCACAGCAAAGGTGCCAGCGGGGAAAAGTCATGCTGGTCCTTACTGCCTCCTGGAACCCCTTCAAATGCCTCAGACAATTTGGCCCTCTCTGCTTTCCTGCGCACTCTAGCCTCAAAAGCACCTTTTTTCACCCTTGGCGCCTTCCAGAGTAAAAAAGACAAACGTCCAGCTTTTGCTGCCACAGCAAAGGTGCCAGCGGGGAAAAGTGATGCTGGTCCTCACTGCCTCCTGGAACCCCTTCAAATGCCCCAGACAATTTGGCCCTCTCTGCTTCCCTGCGGACTCTATCCTGAAAAGCACCTTTTTTCACTCTTTGCGACCTTCCGAGAAAAAAAGACAAACGTCCAGCTTTTGCTGCCACAGCAAAGGTGCCAGCGGGGAAAAGTGATGCTGGTCCTCACTGCCTCCTGGAACCCCTTCAAATGCCCCACACAATTTGGCCCTCTCTGCTTTCCTGCGCACTCTATCCTCAAAAGCACCTTTTTTAAGTTTCGCCGCTGTTTGGAGCAAAAAAGACAAACGTCCAGCTTTTGCTGCCACAGCAAAGGTGCCAGCGGGGAAAAGTGATGCTGGTCCTCACTGCCTCCTGGAACCCCTTCAAATGCCCCAGACAATTTGGCCCTCTCTGCTTTCCTGCGCACTCTAGCCTCAGAAGCACCTTTTTTCACTCTTGGCGCCCTCCGGAGCAAAAAAGACAAACGTCCAGCTTTTGCTGCTACAACAATGGTGCCAGCGGGGAAAAGTGATGCTGGTCCTCACTGCCTCCTGGAACTCCTTCAAATGCCCCACACAATTTGGCCCTCTCTGCTTTCCTGCGCACTCTAGCCTCAAAAGCACCTTTTTTCACTTTCGGCGCTGTTTGGAGCAAAAAAGACAAACGTCCAGCTTTTGCTGCCACAGCAAAGGTGCCAGCGGGGAAAAGTGATGCTAGTCCTCACTGCCTCCTAGAACCCCTTCAAATGCCCCACACAATTTGTCCCTCTCTGCTTTCCTGCGCACTCTAGCCTCAAAAGCACCTTTTTCCTATCTTTGCGCCCTTCCGAGAAAAAAAGACAAACGCCCAGCTTTTGCTGCCACAGCAAAGGTGCCAGCGGGGAAAAGTGATGCTGGTCCTCACTGCCTCCTGGAACCCCTTCAAATGCCCCAGGCAATTTAGCCCTCTCTGCTTTTCTGCGCACTCTAGCCTCAAAAGCACCTTTTTTCAATTTCGCCGCTTTTTGGAGCAAAAAAGACAAACGTCCAGCTTTTGCTGCAACAGCAAAGGTGACAGCGGGGAAAAGTGATGGTGGTCCTCACTACCTCCTGGAACCCCTTCAAATGCCTCAGACAGTTTGGCCCTCTCTGCTTTCCTGCGCACTCTAGCCTCAAAAGCACCTTTTATCACTCTTGGCGCCCTTCAGAGCAAAAAAGACAAACGTCCAGCTTTTGCTGCCACAGCAAAGGTGCCAGCGAGGAAAAGTGATGCTGGTCCTCACTGCCTCCTGGAACCCCTTCAAATGCCCCAGGCAATTTGGTCCTCTCTGCTTTCCTGCGCACTCTAGCCTCAAAAGCACCTTTTTTCACTTTCGCCGCTGTTTGGAGCAAAAAAGACAAACGTCCAGCTTTTGCTGCCACAGCAAAGGTGCCAGCGGGGAAAAGTGATGCTAGTCCTCATTGCCTCCTGGAACCCCTTCAAATGCCCCAGACAATTTGGCCCTCTCTGCTTTCCTGCGCACTATAGCCTCAAAAGCACCGTTATTCATTCTTTGCGCCCTTCCGAGAAAAAAAGACAAACGTCCAGCTTTTGCTGCCACAGCAAAGGTGCCAGCGGGGAAAAGTGATGCTGGTCCTCACTGCCTCCTGGAACCCCTTCAAATGCCCCACACAATTTGGCCCTCTCTGCTTTCCTGCGCAATCTAGCCTCAATAGCACCTTTTTTCACTTTCGCCGCTGTTTGGAGCAAAAAAGACAAACGCCCAGCTTTTGCTGCCACAGCAAAGGTGCCAGCGGGGAAAAGTGATGCTGGTCCTCACTGCCTCCTGGAACCCCTTCAAATGCCCCACACAATTTGGCCCTCTCTGCTTCCCTGCGGACTCTATCCTCAAAAGCACCTTTTTTCACTCTTGGCGCCCTACGGAGCAAAAAAGACAAACGTCCAGCTTTTGCTGCCACAGCAAAGGTGCCAGCGGGGAAAAGTGATGCTGGTCCTCACTGCCTCCTGGAACCCCTTCAAATGCCCCAGACAATTTGGCCCTCTCTGCTTTCCTGCGCACTCCATCCTCAAAAGCACCTTTTTTCACTCTTGGCGCCCTCAGTAGCAAAAAAGACAAACGTCCAGCTTTTGCTGCCACAGCAAAGGTGCCAGCGGGGAAAAGTGATGCTGGTCCTCACTGCCTCCTGGAACCCATTCAAATGCCCCCACACAATTTGGCCCTCTCTGCTTTCCTGCGCACTCTAGCCTCAAAAGCACCTTTTTTCACTTTCGCCGCTGTTTGGAGCAAAAAAGACAAACGTCCAGCTTTTGCTGCCACAGCAAAGGTGCCAGCGGTTAAAAGTGATGCTAGTCCTCACTGCCTCCTGGAACCCCTTCAAATGCCTCAGAGAATTTGGGCCTCTCTGCTTTCCTGCGCACTCTAGCCTCAAAAGCACCTTTTTTCACTCTTTGCGCCCTTCCGAGAAAAAAAGACAAACGTCCAGCTTTTGCTGCCACAGCAAAGGTGCCAGCGGGGAAAAGTGATGCTGGTCCTCACTGCCTCCTGGAACCCCTTCAAATGCCCCACACAATTTGGACCTCTCTGCTTTCCTGCGCAATCTAGCCTCAATACCATCTTTTTTCACTTTCGCCGCTGTTTGGAGCAAAAAAGACAAACGTCCAGCTTTTGCTGCCACAGCAAAGGTGCCAGCGGGGAAAAGTCATGCTGGTCCTTACTGCCTCCTGGAACCCCTTCAAATGCCTCAGACAATTTGGCCCTCTCTGCTTTCCTGCGCACTCTAGCCTCAAAAGCACCTTTTTTCACCCTTGGCGCCTTCCAGAGTAAAAAAGACAAACGTCCAGCTTTTGCTGCCACAGCAAAGGTGCCAGCGGGGAAAAGTGATGCTGGTCCTCACTGCCTCCTGGAACCCCTTCAAATGCCCCAGACAATTTGGCCCTCTCTGCTTCCCTGCGGACTCTATCCTGAAAAGCACCTTTTTTCACTCTTTGCGACCTTCCGAGAAAAAAAGACAAACGTCCAGCTTTTGCTACCACAGCAAAGGTGCCAGCGGGGAAAAGTGATGCTGGTCCTCACTGCCTCCTGAAACCCCTTCAAATGCCCCACACAATTTGGCCCTCTCTGCTTTCCTGCGCAGTCTAGCTTCAAAAGCACCTTTTTTCACTTTCGCCGCTGTTTTGAGCAAAAAAGACAAACGTCCAGCTTTTGCTGCCACAGCAAAGGTGCCAGCGGGGAGAAGTGATGCTGGTCCTCACTGACTCCTGGAACCCCTTCAAATGCCCCACACAATTTGGCCCTCTCTGCTTTCCTGCACACTCTAGCCTCAAAAGCACCTTTTTTCACTCTTGGCGCCCTCCGGAGCAAAAAAGACAAACGTCCAGCTTTTGCTGCTACAGCAATGGTGCCAGCGGGGAAAAGTGATGCTGGTCCTCACTGCCTCCTGGAACCCCTTCAAATGCCCCAGACAATTTGGCCCTCTCTGCTTTCCTGCGCACTATAGCCTCAAAAGCACCGTTTTTCATTCTTTGCGCCCTTCCGAGAAAAAAAGACAAACGTCAAGCTTTTGCTGCCACAGCAAAGGTGCCAGCGGGGAAAAGTGATGCTGGTCCTCACTGCCTCCTGGAACCCCTTCAAATGCCCCACACAATTTGGCCCTCTCTGCTTTCCTGCGCAATCTAGCCTCAATAGCACCTTTTTTCACTTTCGCCGCTGTTTGGAGCAAAAAAGACAAACGCCCAGCTTTTGCTGCCACAGCAAAGGTGCCAGCGGGGAAAAGTGTTGCTGGTCCTCACTGCCTCCTGGAACCCCTTCAAATGCCCCACACAATTTGGCCCTCTCTGCTTCCCTGCGGACTCTATCCTCAAAAGCACCTTTTTTCACTCTTGGCGCCCTACGGAGCAAAAAAGACAAACGTCCAGCTTTTGCTGCCACAGCAAAGGTGCCAGCGGGGAAAAGTGATGCTGGTCCTCACTGCCTCCTGGAACCCCTTCAAATGCCCCAGACAATTTGGCCCTCTCTGCTTTCCTGCGCACTCCATCCTCAAAAGCACCTTTTTTCACTCTTGGCGCCCTCAGTAGCAAAAAAGACAAACGTCCAGCTTTTGCTGCCACAGCAAAGGTGCCAGCGGGGAAAAGTTATGCTGGTCCTCACTGCCTCCTGGAACCCATTCAAATGCCCCCACACAATTTGGCCCTCTCTGCTTTCCTGCGCACTCTAGCCTCAAAAGCACCTTTTTTCACTTTCGCCGCTGTTTGGAGCAAAAAAGACAAACGTCCAGCTTTTGCTACCACAGCAAAGGTGCCAGCGGTTAAAAGTGATGCTAGTCCTCACTGCCTCCTGGAACCCCTTCAAATGCCTCAGAGAATTTGGGCCTCTCTGCTTTCCTGCGCACTCTAGCCTCAAAAGCACCTTTTTTCACTCTTTGCGCCCTTCCGAGAAAAAAAGACAAACGTCCAGCTTTTGCTGCCACAGCAAAGGTGCCAGCGGGGAAAAGTGATGCTGGTCCTCACTGCCTCCTGGAACCCCTTCAAATGCCCCACACAATTTGGACCTCTCTGCTTTCCTGCGCAATCTAGCCTCAATACCATCTTTTTTCACTTTCGCCGCTGTTTGAAGCAAAAAAGACGAACGCCCAGCTTTTGCTGCCACAGCAAAGGTGCCAGCGGGGAAAAGTGATGCTAGTCCTCATTGCCTCCTGGAACCCCTTCAAATGCCTCAGACAATTTGGCCCTCTCTGCTTTCCTGCGGACTCTAGCCTCAAAAGCGCCTTTTTTCACTCTTGGCGCCCTCCAGAGTAAAAAAGACAAACGTCCAGCTTTTGCTGCCACAGCAATGGTGCCAGCGGGGAAAAGTCATGCTGGTCCTCACTGCCTCCTGGAACCCCTTCAAATGCCCCACACAATTTGGCCCTCTCTGCTTTCCTGCGCAATCTAGCCTCAATAGCAGCTTTTTTCACTTTCGCCGCTGTTTGGAGCAAAAAAGACAAACGTCCAGCTTTTGCTGCCACAGCAAAGGTGCCAGCGGGGAAAAGTCATGCTGGTCCTTACTGCCTCCTGGAACCCCTTCAAATGCCTCAGACAATTTGGCCCTCTCTGCTTTCCTGCGCACTCTAGCCTCAAAAGCACCTTTTTTCACCCTTGGCGCCTTCCAGAGTAAAAAAGACAAACGTCCAGCTTTTGCTGCCACAGCAAAGGTGCCAGCGGGGAAAAGTGATGCTGGTCCTCACATCCTCCTGGAACCCCTTCAAATGCCCCAGACAATTTGGCCCTCTCTGCTTCCCTGCGGACTCTATCCTGAAAAGCACCTTTTTTCACTCTTTGCGACCTTCCGAGAAAAAAAGAAAAACGTCCAGCTTTTGCTACCACAGCAAAGGTGCCAGCGGGGAAAAGTGATGCTGGTCCTCACTGCCTCCTGGAACCCCTTCAAATGCCCCACACAATTTGGCCCTCTCTGCTTTCCTGCGCACTCTAGCCTCAAAAGCACCTTTTTTCACTTTCGCCGCTGTTTGGAGCAAAAAAGACAAACGTCCAGCTTTTGCTGCCACAGCAAAGGTGCCAGCGGGGAAAAGTCATGCTGGTCCTCACTGCCTCCTGGAACCCCTTCAAATGCCCCACACAATTTGGCCCTCTCTGCTTTCCTGCGCACTCTAGCCTCAAAAGCACCTTTTTTAATATTCGCAGCAGTTTGGAGCAAAAAAGACAAACGTCCAGCTTTTGCTGCCACAGCAAAGGTGCCAGCGGGGAAAAGTGATGCTGGTCCTCACTGCCTCCTGGAACCCCTTCAAATGCCCCAGACAATTTGGCCCTCTCTGCTTTCCTGCGCACTCTAGCCTCAAAAGCACCTTTTTTCACTCTTTGCGCCCTTCCGAGAAAAAAAGACAAACGTCCAGCTTTTGCTGCCACAGCAAAGGTGCCAGCGGGGAAAAGTGATGCTGGTCCTCACTGCCTCCTGGAACCCCTTCAAATGCCCCACACAATTTAGCCCTCTCTGCTTTCCTGCGCACTCTATCCTCAAAAGCACCTTTTTTCACTCTTGGCGCCCTTCAGAGCAAAAAAGACAAACGTCCAGCTTTTGCTGCCACAGCAAAGGTGCCAGCGGGGAAAAGTGATGCTGGTCCTCACTGCCTCCTGGAACCCCTTCAAATGCCCCAGGCAATTTGGCCCTCTCTGCTTTCCTGCGCACTCTAGCCTCAAAAGCACCTTTTTTCACTCTTGGTGCCCTCCGGAGCAAAAAAGACAAACGTCCAGCTTTTGCTGCCACAGCAAAGGTGCCAGCGGGGAAAAGTGATGCTAGTCCTCATTGCCTCCTGGAACCCCTTCAAATGCCTCAGACAATTTGGCCCTCTCTGCTTTCCTGCGCACTATAGCCTCAAAAGCACCTTTTTTCATTCTTTGCGCCCTTCCGAGCAAAAAAGACAAACGTCCAGCTTTTGCTGCCACAGCAAAGGTGCCAGCGGGGAAAAGTGATGCTGGTCCTCACTGCCTCCAGGAACCCCTTCAAATGCCCCAGGCAATTTGGCCCTCTCTGCTTTCCTGCGGAATCTAGCCTCAAAAGCAGCTTTTTTCACCCTTGGCGCCCTCCAGAGTAAAAAAGACAAACGTCCAGCTTTTGCTGCCACAGCAAAGGTGCCAGCGGGGAAAAGTCAAGCTGGTCCTCACTGCCTCCTGGAACTCCTTCAAATGCCCCAGACAATTTGGCCCTCTCTGCTTCTTTTCGGACTCTAGCCTCAAAAGCACCTTTTTTCACTCTTGGCGCCCTCCGGAGCAAAAAAGACAAACGTCCAGCTTTTGCTGCCACAGCAAAGGTGCCAGCGGGGAAAAGTGATGCTGGTCCTCACTGCCTCCTGGAACCCCTTCAAATGCCCCACACAATTTGGCCCTCTCTGCTTTCCTGCGCAGTCTAGCTTCAAAAGCACCTTTTTTCACTTTCGCCGCTGTTTTGAGCAAAAAAGACAAACGTCCAGCTTTTGCTGCCACAGCAAAGGTGCCAGCTGGGAGAAGTGATGCTGGTCCTCACTGACTCCTGGAACCCCTTCAAATGCCCCACACAATTTGGCCCTCTCTGCTTTCCTGCGCACTCTAGCCTCAAAAGCACCTTTTTTCACTCTTGGCGCCCTCCGGAGCAAAAAAGACAAACGTCCAGCTTTTGCTGCTACAACAATGGTGCCAGCGGGGAAAAGTGATGCTGGTCCTCACTGCCTCCTGGAACCCCTTCAAATGCCCCACACAATTTGTCCCTCTCTGCTTTCCTGCGCACTCTAGCCTCAAAAGCACCTTTTTTCACTTTCGGCGCTGTTTGGAGCAAAAAAGACAAACGTCCAGCTTTTGCTGCCACAGCAAAGGTGCCAGCGGGGAAAAGTCATGCTGGTCCTCACTGCCTCCTGGAACCCCTGCAAATGCCCCAGGCAATTTGGCCCTCTCTGCTTTCCTGCGCACTCTAGCCTCAAAAGCACCTTTTTTAACTTTCGCAGCAGTTTGGAGCAAAAAAGACAAACGTCCAGCTTTTGCTGCCACAGCAAAGGTGCCAGCGGTGAAAAGTGATGCTAGTCCTCACTGCCTCCTAGAACCCCTTCAAATGCCCCACACAATTTGGCCCTCTCTGCTTTCCTGTGCAATCTAGCCTCAAAAGCACCTTTTTTCACTTTCGCCGCTGTTTGGAGCAAAAAAGACAAACGCCCAGCTTTTGCTGCCACAGCAAAGGTGCCAGCGGGGAAAAGTGATGCTGGTCCTCACTACCTCCTGGAACCCCTTCAAATGCCTCAGACAATTTGGCCCTCTCTGCTTTCCTGCGCACTCTAGCCTCAAAAGCAACTTTTTTCACTCTTGGCGCCCTCCGTAGCAAAAAAGACAAACGTCCAGCTTTTGCTGCCACAGCAAAGGTGCCAGCGGAGAAAAGTGATGCTGGTCCTCACTGCCTCCTGGAACCCCTTCAAATGCCCCACACAATTTGGCCCTCTCTGCTTTCCAGCGCAGTCTAGCTTCAAAAGCACCTTTTTTCACTTTCGCCGCTGTTTTGAGCAAAAAAGACAAACGTCCAGCTTTTGCTGCCACAGCAAAGGTGCCAGCGGGGAGAAGTGATGCTGGTCCTCACTGACTCCTGGAACCCCTTCAAATGCCCCACACAATTTGGCCCTCTCTGCTTTCCTGCGGACTTTAGCCTCAAAAGCACCTTTTTTCACTCTTGGCGCCCTCCGGAGCAAAAAAGAAAAACGTCCAGCTTTTGCTGCTACAACAATGGTGCCAGCGGGGAAAAGTGATGCTGGTCCTCACTGCCTCCTGGAACTCCTTCAAATGCCCCACACAATTTGGCCCTCTCTGCTTTCCTGCGCACTCTAGCCTCAAAAGCACCTTTTTTCACTTTCGGCGCTGTTTGGAGCAAAAAAGACAAACGTCCAGCTTTTGCTGCCACAGCAAAGGTGCCAGCGGGGAAAAGTGATGCTAGTCCTCACTGCCTCCTAGAACCCCTTCAAATGCCCCACACAATTTGTCCCTCTCTGCTTTCCTGCGCACTCTAGCCTCAAAAGCACCTTTTTCCACTCTTTGCGCCCTTCCGAGAAAAAAAGACAAACGCCCAGCTTTTGCTGCCACAGCAAAGGTGCCAGCGGGGAAAAGTGATGCTGGTCCTCACTGCCTCCTGGAACCCCTTCAAATGCCCCACACAATTTGGACCTCTCTGCTTTTCTGCGCACTCTGGCTTCAAACGCACCTTTTTTCAATTTCGCCGCTTTTTGGAGCAAAAAAGACAAACGTCCAGCTTTTGCTGCAACAGCAAAGGTGACAGCGGGGAAAAGTGATGGTGGTCCTCACTACCTCCTGGAACCCCTTCAAATGCCTCAGACAATTTGGCCCTCTCTGCTTTCCTGCGCACTCTAGCCTCAAAAGCACCTTTTTTCACTCTTGGCGCCCTCCGGAGCAAAAAAGACAAACGTCCAGCTTTTGCTGCCACAGCAAAGGTGCCAGCGAGGAAAAGTGATGCTGGTCCTCACTGCCTCCTGGAACCCCTTCAAATGCCCCAGGCAATTTGGTCCTCTCTGCTTTCCTGCGCACTCTAGCCTCAAAAGCACCTTTTTTCACTTTCGCCGCTGTTTGGAGCAAAAAAGACAAACGTCCAGCTTTTGCTGCCACAGCAAAGGTGCCAGCGGGGAAAAGTGATGCTAGTCCTCATTGCCTCCTGGAACCCCTTCAAATGCCCCAGACAATTTGGCCCTCTCTGCTTTCCTGCGCACTATAGCCTCAAAAGCACCGTTTTTCATTCTTTGCGCCCTTCCGAGAAAAAAAGACAAACGTCCAGCTTTTGCTGCCACAGCAAAGGTGCCAGCGGGGAAAAGTGATGCTGGTCCTCACTGCCTCCTGGAACCCCTTCAAATGCCCCAGACAATTTGGCCCTCTCTGCTTTCCTGCGCACTCCATCCTCAAAAGCACCTTTTTTCACTCTTGGCGCACTCCGGAGCAAAAAAGACAAACGTCCAGCTTTTGCTGCCACAGCAAAGGTGCCAGCGGGGAAAAGTGATGCTGGTCCTCACTGCCTCCTGGAACCCATTCAAATGCCCCCACACAATTTGGCCCTCTCTGCTTTCCTGCGCACTCTAGCCTCAAAAGCACCTTTTTTCACTTTCGCCGCTGTTTGGAGCAAAAAAGACAAACGTCCAGCTTTTGCTGCCACAGCAAAGGTGCCAGCGGTTAAAAGTGATGCTAGTCCTCACTGCCTCCTGGAACCCCTTCAAATGCCTCAGAGAATTTGGGCCTCTCTGCTTTCCTGCGCACTCTAGCCTCAAAAGCACCTTTTTTCACTCTTTGCGCCCTTCCGAGAAAAAAAGACAAACGTCCAGCTTTTGCTGCCACAGCAAAGGTGCCAGCGGGGAAAAGTGATGCTGGTCCTCACTGCCTCCTGGAACCCCTTCAAATGCCCCACACAATTTGGACCTCTCTGCTTTCCTGCGCAATCTAGCCTCAATAGCACCTTTTTTCACTTTCGCCGCTGTTTGGAGCAAAAAAGACAAACGCCCAGCTTTTGCTGCCACAGCAAAGGTGCCAGCGGGGAAAAGTGATGCTAGTCCTCATTGCCTCCTGGAACCCCTTCAAATGCCTCAGACAATTTGGCCCTCTCTGCTTTCCTGCGGACTCTAGCCTCAAAAGCGCCTTTTTTCACTCTTGGCGCCCTCCAGAGTAAAAAAGACAAACGTCCAGCTTTTGCTGCCACAGCAAAGGTGCCAGCGGGGAAAAGTCATGCTGGTCCTCACTGCCTCCTGGAACCCCTTCAAATGCCCCACACAATTTGGCCCTCTCTGCTTTCCTGCGCAATCTAGCCTCAATAGCAGCTTTTTTCACTTTCGCCGCTGTTTGGAGCAAAAAAGACAAACGCCCAGCTTTTGCTGCCACAGCAAAGGTGCCAGCGGGGAAAAGTCATGCTGGTCCTTACTGCCTCCTGGAACCCCTTCAAATGCCTCAGACAATTTGGCCCTCTCTGCTTTCCTGCGCACTCTAGCCTCAAAAGCACCTTTTTTCACCCTTGGCGCCTTCCAGAGTAAAAAAGACAAACGTCCAGCTTTTGCTGCCACAGCAAAGGTGCCAGCGGGGAAAAGTGATGCTGGTCCTCACATCCTCCTGGAACCCCTTCAAATGCCCCAGACAATTTGGCCCTCTCTGCTTCCCTGCGGACTCTATCCTGAAAAGCACCTTTTTTCACTCTTGGGGCCCTACGGAGCAAAAAAGACAAACGTCAAGCTTTTGCTGCCAATGCAAAGGTGCCAGCGGGGAAAAGTGATGCTAGTCCTCACTGCCTCCTGGAACCCCTTCAAACGCCTCAGACAATTTGGGCCTCTCTGCTTTCCTGCGCACTCTAGCCTCAAAAGCACCTTTTTTCACTCTTGGCGACCTTCCGAGAAAAAAAGACAAACGTCCAGCTTTTGCTACCACAGCAAAGGTGCCAGCGGGGAAAAGTGATGCTGGTCCTCACTGCCTCCTTGAACCCCTTCAAATGCCCCACACAATTTGGCCCTCTCTGCTTTCCTGCGCAGTCTAGCTTCAAAAGCACCTTTTTTCACTTTCGCCGCTGTTTTGAGCAAAAAAGACAAACGTCCAGCTTTTGCTGCCACAGCAAAGGTGTCAGCGGGGAGAAGTGATGCTGGTCCTCACTGACTCCTGGAACCCCTTCAAATGCCCCACACAATTTGGCCCTCTCTGCTTTCCTGCACACTCTAGCCTCAAAAGCACCTTTTTTCACTCTTGGCGCCCTCCGGAGCAAAAAAGACAAACGTCCAGCTTTTGCTGCTACAACAATGGTGCCAGCGGGGAAAAGTGATGCTGGTCCTCACTGCCTCCTGGAACCCCTTCAAATGCCCCACACAATTTGTCCCTCTCTGCTTTCCTGCGCACTCTAGCCTCAAAAGCACCTTTTTTCACTTTCGCCGCTGTTTGGAGCAAAAAAGACAAACGTCCAGCTTTTGCTGCCACAGCAAAGGTGCCAGCGGGGAAAAGTCATGCTGGTCCTCACTGCCTCCTGGAACCCCTTCAAATGCCCCAGACAATTTGGCCCTCTCTGCTTTCCTGCGCACTCTAGCCTCAAAAGCACCTTTTTTCACTCTTTGCGCCCTTCCGAGAAAAAAAGACAAACGTCCAGCTTTTGCTGCCACAGCAAAGGTGCCAGCGGGGAAAAGTCATGCTGGTCCTCACTGCCTCCTGGAACCCCTTCAAATGCCCCAGACAATTTAGCCCTCTCTGCTTTCCTGCGCACTCTATCCTCAAAAGCACCTTTTTTCACTCTTGGCGCCCTTCAGAGCAAAAAAGACAAACGTCCAGCTTTTGCTGCCACAGCAAAGGTGCCAGCGGGGAAAAGTGATGCTGGTCCTCACTGCCTCCTGGAACCCCTTCAAATGCCCCACACAATTTGGCCCTCTCTGCTTTCCTGCGCACTCTAGCCTCAAAAGCACCTTTTTTCACTCTTGGTGCCCTCCGGAGCAAAAAAGACAAACGTCCAGCTTTTGCTGCCACAGCAAAGGTGCCAGCGGGGAAAAGTGATGCTAGTCCTCATTGCCTCCTGGAACCCCTTCAAATGCCTCAGACAATTTGGCCCTCTCTGCTTTCCTGCGCACTATAGCCTCAAAAGCACCTTTTTTCATTCTTTGCGCCCTTCCGAGCAAAAAAGACAAACGTCCAGCTTTTGCTGCCACAGCAAAGGTGCCAGCGGGGAAAAGTGATGCTGGTCCTCACTGCCTCCTGGAACCCCTTCAAATGCCCCAGGCAATTTGGCCCTCTCTGCTTTCCTGCGGAATCTAGCCTCAAAAGCAGCTTTTTTCACCCTTGGCGCCCTCCAGAGTAAAAAAGACAAACGTCCAGCTTTTGCTGCCACAGCAAAGGTGCCAGCGGGGAAAAGTCAAGCTGGTCCTCACTGCCTCCTGGAACTCCTTCAAATGCCCCAGACAATTTGGCCCTCTCTGCTTCTTTTCGGACTCTATCCTCAAAAGCACCTATTTTCACTCTTGGCGCCCTCCGGAGCAAAAAAGACAAACGTCCAGCTTTTGCTGCCACAGCAAAGGTGCCAGCGGGGAAAAGTGATGCTGGTCCTCACTGCCTCCTGGAACCCCTTCAAATGCCCCAGACAATTTGGCCCTCTCTGCTTTCCTGCGCACTCCATCCTCAAAAGCACCTTTTTTCACTCTTGGCGGCCTCCGGAACAAAAAAGACAAACGTCCAGCTTTTGCTGCCACAGCAAAGGTGCCAGCGGGGAAAAGTCATGCTGGTCCTCACTGCCTCCTGGAACCCCTTCAAATGCCCCAGACAATTTGGCCCTCTCTGCTTTCCTGCGGACTCTAGCCTCAAAAGCACCTTTTTTCACTCTTGGCGCCCTCCGGAGCAAAAAAGACAAACGTCCAGCTTTTGCTGCCACAGCAAAGGTGCCAGCGGGGAAAAGTGATGCTGGTCCTCACTGCCTCCTGGAACCCCTTCAAATGCCCCACACAATTTGGCCCTCTCTGCTTTCCTGCGCAGTCTAGCTTCAAAAGCACCTTTTTTCACTTTCGCCGCTGTTTTGAGCAAAAAAGACAAACGTCCAGCTTTTGCTGCCACAGCAAAGGTGCCAGCTGGGAGAAGTGATGCTGGTCCTCACTGACTCCTGGAACCCCTTCAAATGCCCCACACAATTTGGCCCTCTCTGCTTTCCTGCGCACTCTAGCCTCAAAAGCACCTTTTTTCACTCTTGGCGCCCTCCGGAGCAAAAAAGACAAACGTCCAGCTTTTGCTGCTACAACAATGGTGCCAGCGGGGAAAAGTGATGCTGGTCCTCACTGCCTCCTGGAACCCCTTCAAATGCCCCACACAATTTGTCCCTCTCTGCTTTCCTGCGCACTCTAGCCTCAAAAGCACCTTTTTTCACTTTCGGCGCTGTTTGGAGCAAAAAAGACAAACGTCCAGCTTTTGCTGCCACAGCAAAGGTGCCAGCGGGGAAAAGTCATGCTGGTCCTCACTGCCTCCTGGAACCCCTGCAAATGCCCCAGGCAATTTGGCCCTCTCTGCTTTCCTGCGCACTCTAGCCTCAAAAGCACCTTTTTTAACTTTCGCAGCAGTTTGGAGCAAAAAAGACAAACGTCCAGCTTTTGCTGCCACAGCAAAGGTGCCAGCGGTGAAAAGTGATGCTAGTCCTCACTGCCTCCTGGAACCCCTTCAAATGCCCCACACAATTTGGCCCTCTCTGCTTTCCTGTGCAATCTAGCCTCAAAAGCACCTTTTTTCACTTTCGCCGCTGTTTGGAGCAAAAAAGACAAACGCCCAGCTTTTGCTGCCACAGCAAAGGTGCCAGCGGGGAAAAGTGATGCTGGTCCTCACTACCTCCTGGAACCCCTTCAAATGCCTCAGACAATTTGGCCCTCTCTGCTTTCCTGCGCACTCTAGCCTCAAAAGCAACTTTTTTCACTCTTGGCGCCCTCCGTAGCAAAAAAGACAAACGTCCAGCTTTTGCTGCCACAGCAAAGGTGCCAGCGGAGAAAAGTGATGCTGGTCCTCACTGCCTCCTGGAACCCCTTCAAATGCCCCACACAATTTGGCCCTCTCTGCTTTCCAGCGCAGTCTAGCTTCAAAAGCACCTTTTTTCACTTTCGCCGCTGTTTTGAGCAAAAAAGACAAACGTCCAGCTTTTGCTGCCACAGCAAAGGTGCCAGCGGGGAGAAGTGATGCTGGTCCTCACTGACTCCTGGAACCCCTTCAAATGCCCCACACAATTTGGCCCTCTCTGCTTTCCTGCGGACTCTAGCCTCAAAAGCACCTTTTTTCACTCTTGGCGCCCTCCGGAGCAAAAAAGAAAAACGTCCAGCTTTTGCTGCTACAACAATGGTGCCAGCGGGGAAAAGTGATGCTGGTCCTCACTGCCTCCTGGAACTCCTTCAAATGCCCCACACAATTTGGCCCTCTCTGCTTTCCTGCGCACTCTAGCCTCAAAAGCACCTTTTTTCACTTTCGGCGCTGTTTGGAGCAAAAAAGACAAACGTCCAGCTTTTGCTGCCACAGCAAAGGTGCCAGCGGGGAAAAGTGATGCTAGTCCTCACTGCCTCCTAGAACCCCTTCAAATGCCCCACACAATTTGTCCCTCTCTGCTTTCCTGCGCACTCTAGCCTCAAAAGCACCTTTTTCCACTCTTTGCGCCCTTCCGAGAAAAAAAGACAAACGCCCAGCTTTTGCTGCCACAGCAAAGGTGCCAGCGGGGAAAAGTGATGCTGGTCCTCACTGCCTCCTGGAACCCCTTCAAATGCCCCACACAATTTGGACCTCTCTGCTTTTCTGCGCACTCTGGCTTCAAACGCACCTTTTTTCAATTTCGCCGCTTTTTGGAGCAAAAAAGACAAACGTCCAGCTTTTGCTGCAACAGCAAAGGTGACAGCGGGGAAAAGTGATGGTGGTCCTCACTACCTCCTGGAACCCCTTCAAATGCCTCAGACAATTTGGCCCTCTCTGCTTTCCTGCGCACTCTAGCCTCAAAAGCACCTTTTTTCACTCTTGGCGCCCTCCGGAGCAAAAAAGACAAACGTCCAGCTTTTGCTGCCACAGCAAAGGTGCCAGCGAGGAAAAGTGATGCTGGTCCTCACTGCCTCCTGGAACCCCTTCAAATGCCCCAGGCAATTTGGTCCTCTCTGCTTTCCTGCGCACTCTAGCCTCAAAAGCACCTTTTTTCACTTTCGCCGCTGTTTGGAGCAAAAAAGACAAACGTCCAGCTTTTGCTGCCACAGCAAAGGTGCCAGCGGGGAAAAGTGATGCTAGTCCTCATTGCCTCCTGGAACCCCTTCAAATGCCCCAGACAATTTGGCCCTCTCTGCTTTCCTGCGCACTATAGCCTCAAAAGCACCGTTTTTCATTCTTTACGCCCTTCCGAGAAAAAAAGACAAACGTCCAGCTTTTGCTGCCACAGCAAAGGTGCCAGCGGGGAAAAGTGATGCTGGTCCTCACTGCCTCCTGGAACCCCTTCAAATGCCCCAGACAATTTGGCCCTCTCTGCTTTCCTGCGGACTCTAGCCTCAAAAGCACCTTTTTTCACTCTTGGCGCCCTCCGGAGCAAAAAAGACAAACGTCCAGCTTTTGCTGCCACAGCAAAGGTGCCAGCGGGGAAAAGTGATGCTGGTCCTCACTGCCTCCTGGAACCCCTTCAAATGCCCCACACAATTTGGCCCTCTCTGCTTTCCTGCGCAGTCTAGCTTCAAAAGCACCTTTTTTCACTTTCACCGCTGTTTTGAGCAAAAAAGACAAACGTCCAGCTTTTGCTGCCACAGCAAAGGTGCCAGCTGGGAGAAGTGATGCTGGTCCTCACTGACTCCTGGAACCCCTTCAAATGCCCCACACAATTTGGCCCTCTCTGCTTTCCTGCGCACTCTAGCCTCAAAAGCACCTTTTTTCACTCTTGGCGCCCTCCGGAGCAAAAAAGACAAACGTCCAGCTTTTGCTGCTACAACAATGGTGCCAGCGGGGAAAAGTGATGCTGGTCCTCACTGCCTCCTGGAACCCCTTCAAATGCCCCACACAATTTGTCCCTCTCTGCTTTCCTGCGCACTCTAGCCTCAAAAGCACCTTTTTTCACTTTCGGCGCTGTTTGGAGCAAAAAAGACAAACGTCCAGCTTTTGCTGCCACAGCAAAGGTGCCAGCGGGGAAAAGTCATGCTGGTCCTCACTGCCTCCTGGAACCCCTGCAAATGCCCCAGGCAATTTGGCCCTCTCTGCTTTCCTGCGCACTCTAGCCTCAAAAGCACCTTTTTTAACTTTCGCAGCAGTTTGGAGCAAAAAAGACAAACGTCCAGCTTTTGCTGCCACAGCAAAGGTGCCAGCGGTGAAAAGTGATGCTAGTCCTCACTGCCTCCTAGAACCCCTTCAAATGCCCCACACAATTTGGCCCTCTCTGCTTTCCTGTGCAATCTAGCCTCAAAAGCACCTTTTTTCACTTTCGCCGCTGTTTGGAGCAAAAAAGACAAACGCCCAGCTTTTGCTGCCACAGCAAAGGTGCCAGCGGGGAAAAGTGATGCTGGTCCTCACTACCTCCTGGAACCCCTTCAAATGCCTCAGACAATTTGGCCCTCTCTGCTTTCCTGCGCACTCTAGCCTCAAAAGCAACTTTTTTCACTCTTGGCGCCCTCCGTAGCAAAAAAGACAAACGTCCAGCTTTTGCTGCCACAGCAAAGGTGCCAGCGGAGAAAAGTGATGCTGGTCCTCACTGCCTCCTGGAACCCCTTCAAATGCCCCACACAATTTGGCCCTCTCTGCTTTCCAGCGCAGTCTAGCTTCAAAAGCACCTTTTTTCACTTTCGCCGCTGTTTTGAGCAAAAAAGACAAACGTCCAGCTTTTGCTGCCACAGCAAAGGTGCCAGCGGGGAGAAGTGATGCTGGTCCTCACTGACTCCTGGAACCCCTTCAAATGCCCCACACAATTTGGCCCTCTCTGCTTTCCTGCGGACTCTAGCCTCAAAAGCACCTTTTTTCACTCTTGGCGCCCTCCGGAGCAAAAAAGAAAAACGTCCAGCTTTTGCTGCTACAACAATGGTGCCAGCGGGGAAAAGTGATGCTGGTCCTCACTGCCTCCTGGAACTCCTTCAAATGCCCCACACAATTTGGCCCTCTCTGCTTTCCTGCGCACTCTAGCCTCAAAAGCACCTTTTTTCACTTTCGGCGCTGTTTGGAGCAAAAAAGACAAACGTCCAGCTTTTGCTGCCACAGCAAAGGTGGCAGCGGGGAAAAGTGATGCTAGTCCTCACTGCCTCCTAGAACCCCTTCAAATGCCCCACACAATTTGTCCCTCTCTGCTTTCCTGCGCACTCTAGCCTCAAAAGCACCTTTTTCCACTCTTTGCGCCCTTCCGAGAAAAAAAGACAAACGCCCAGCTTTTGCTGCCACAGCAAAGGTGCCAGCGGGGAAAAGTGATGCTGGTCCTCACTGCCTCCTGGAACCCCTTCAAATGCCCCAGGCAATTTGGCCCTCTCTGCTTTTCTGCGCACTCTGGCTTCAAACGCACCTTTTTTCAATTTCGCCGCTTTTTGGAGCAAAAAAGACAAACGTCCAGCTTTTGCTGCAACAGCAAAGGTGACAGCGGGGAAAAGTGATGGTGGTCCTCACTACCTCCTGGAACCCCTTCAAATGCCTCAGACAATTTGGCCCTCTCTGCTTTCCTGCGCACTCTAGCCTCAAAAGCACCTTTTTTCACTCTTGGCGCCCTCCGGAGCAAAAAAGACAAACGTCCAGCTTTTGCTGCCACAGCAAAGGTGCCAGCGAGGAAAAGTGATGCTGGTCCTCACTGCCTCCTGGAACCCCTTCAAATGCCCCAGGCAATTTGGTCCTCTCTGCTTTCCTGCGCACTCTAGCCTCAAAAGCACCTTTTTTCACTTTCGCCGCTGTTTGGAGCAAAAAAGACAAACGTCCAGCTTTTGCTGCCACAGCAAAGGTGCCAGCGGGGAAAAGTGATGCTAGTCCTCATTGCCTCCTGGAACCCCTTCAAATGCCCCAGACAATTTGGCCCTCTCTGCTTTCCTGCGCACTATAGCCTCAAAAGCACCGTTTTTCATTCTTTACGCCCTTCCGAGAAAAAAAGACAAACGTCCAGCTTTTGCTGCCACAGCAAAGGTGCCAGCGGGGAAAAGTGATGCTGGTCCTCACTGCCTCCTGGAACCCCTTCAAATGCCCCAGACAATTTGGCCCTCTCTGCTTTCCTGCGCACTCCATCCTCAAAAGCACCTTTTTTCACTCTTGGCGCACTCCGGAGCAAAAAAGACAAACGTCCAGCTTTTGCTGCCACAGCAAAGGTGCCAGCGGGGAAAAGTTATGCTGGTCCTCACTGCCTCCTGGAACCCATTCAAATGCCCCCACACAATTTGGCCCTCTCTGCTTTCCTGCGCACTCTAGCCTCAAAAGCACCTTTTTTCACTTTCGCCGCTGTTTGGAGCAAAAAAGACAAACGTCCAGCTTTTGCTGCCACAGCAAAGGTGCCAGCGGTTAAAAGTGATGCTAGTCCTCACTGCCTCCTGGAACCCCTTCAAATGCCTCAGAGAATTTGGGCCTCTCTGCTTTCCTGCGCACTCTAGCCTCAAAAGCACCTTTTTTCACTCTTTGCGCCCTTCCGAGAAAAAAAGACAAACGTCCAGCTTTTGCTGCCACAGCAAAGGTGCCAGCGGGGAAAAGTGATGCTGGTCCTCACTGCCTCCTGGAACCCCTTCAAATGCCCCACACAATTTGGACCTCTCTGCTTTCCTGCGCAATCTAGCCTCAATAGCACCTTTTTTCACTTTCGCCGCTGTTTGGAGCAAAAAAGACAAACGCCCAGCTTTTGCTGCCACAGCAAAGGTGCCAGCGGGGAAAAGTGATGCTAGTCCTCATTGCCTCCTGGAACCCCTTCAAATGCCTCAGACAATTTGGCCCACTCTGCTTTCCTGCGGACTCTAGCCTCAAAAGCGCCTTTTTTCACTCTTGGCGCCCTCCAGAGTAAAAAAGACAAACGTCCAGCTTTTGCTGCCACAGCAAAGGTGCCAGCGGGGAAAAGTCATGCTGGTCCTCACTGCCTCCTGGAACCCCTTCAAATGCCCCACACAATTTGGCCCTCTCTGCTTTCCTGCGCAATCTAGCCTCAATAGCAGCTTTTTTCACTTTCGCCGCTGTTTGGAGCAAAAAAGACAAACGCCCAGCTTTTGCTGCCACAGCAAAGGTGCCAGCGGGGAAAAGTCATGCTGGTCCTTACTGCCTCCTGGAACCCCTTCAAATGCCTCAGACAATTTGGCCCTCTCTGCTTTCCTGCGCACTCTAGCCTCAAAAGCACCTTTTTTCACCCTTGGCGCCTTCCAGAGTAAAAAAGACAAACGTCCAGCTTTTGCTGCCACAGCAAAGGTGCCAGCGGGGAAAAGTGATGCTGGTCCTCACATCCTCCTGGAACCCCTTCAAATGCCCCAGACAATTTGGCCCTCTCTGCTTCCCTGCGGACTCTATCCTGAAAAGCACCTTTTTTCACTCTTGGCGCCCTACGGAGCAAAAAAGACAAACGTCAAGCTTTTGCTGCCAATGCAAAGGTGCCAGCGGGGAAAAGTGATGCTAGTCCTCACTGCCTCCTGGAACCCCTTCAAACGCCTCAGACAATTTGGGCCTCTCTGCTTTCCTGCGCACTCTAGCCTCAAAAGCACCTTTTTTCACTCTTGGCGACCTTCCGAGAAAAAAAGACAAACGTCCAGTTTTGCTACCACAGCAAAGGTGCCAGCGGGGAAAAGTGATGCTGGTCCTCACTGCCTCCTGGAACCCCTTCAAATGCCCCACACAATTTGGCCCTCTCTGCTTTCCTGCACACTCTAGCCTCAAAAGCACCTTTTTTCACTCTTGGCGCCCTCCGGAGCAAAAAAGACGAACGTCCAGCTTTTGCTGCTACAACAATGGTGCCAGCGGGGAAAAGTGATGCTGGTCCTCACTGCCTCCTGGAACCCCTTCAAATGCCCCACACAATTTGGCCCTCTCTGCTTTCCTGCGCACTCTAGCCTCAAAAGCACCTTTTTTCACTTTCGCCGCTGTTTGGAGCAAAAAAGACAAACGTCCAGCTTTTGCTGCCACAGCAAAGGTGCCAGCGGGGAAAAGTCATGCTGGTCCTCACTGCCTCCTGGAACCCCTTCAAATGCCCCACACAATTTGGCCCTCTCTGCTTTCCTGCGCAATCTAGCCTCAAAAGCACCTTTTTTAATATTCGCAGCAGTTTGGAGCAAAAAAGACAAACGTCCAGCTTTTGCTGCCACAGCAAAGGTGCCAGCGGGGAAAAGTGATGCTGGTACTCACTGCCTCCTGGAACCCCTTCAAATGCCCCAGACAATTTGGCCCTCTCTGCTTTCCTGCGCACTCTAGCCTCAAAAGCACCTTTTTTCACTCTTTGCGCCCTTCCGAGAAAAAAAGACAAACGTCCAGCTTTTGCTGCCACAGCAAAGGTGCCAGCGGGGAAAAGTGATGCTGGTCCTCACTGCCTCCTGGAACCCCTTCAAATGCCCCACACAATTTAGCCCTCTCTGCTTTCCTGCGCACTCTATCCTCAAAAGCACCTTTTTTCACTCTTGGCGCCCTTCAGAGCAAAAAAGACAAACGTCCAGCTTTTGCTGCCACAGCAAAGGTGCCAGCGGGGAAAAGTGATGCTGGTCCTCACTGCCTCCAGGAACCCCTTCAAATGCCCCAGGCAATTTGGCCCTCTCTGCTTTCCTGCGGAATCTAGCCTCAAAAGCAGCTTTTTTCACCCTTGGCGCCCTCCAGAGTAAAAAAGACAAACGTCCAGCTTTTGCTGCCACAGCAAAGGTGCCAGCGGGGAAAAGTGATGCTGGTCCTCACTGCCTCCAGGAACCCCTTCAAATGCCCCAGGCAATTTGGTCCTCTCTCCTTTCCTGCGCACTCTAGCCTCAATAGCACCTTTTTTCACTTTCGCCGCTGTTTGGAGCAAAAAAGACAAACGCCCAGCTTTTGCTGCCACAGCAAAGGTGCCAGCGGGGAAAAGTCAAGCTGGTCCTCACTGCCTCCTGGAACTCCTTCAAATGCCCCAGACAATTTGGCCCTCTCTGCTTCTTTTCGGACTCTATCCTCAAAAGCACCTATTTTCACTCTTGGCGCCCTCCGGAGCAAAAAAGACAAACGTCCAGCTTTTGCTGCCACAGCAAAGGTGCCAGCGGGGAAAAGTGATGCTGGTCCTCACTGCCTCCTGGAACCCCTTCAAATGCCCCAGACAATTTGGCCCTCTCTGCTTTCCTGCGCACTCCATCCTCAAAAGCACCTTTTTTCACTCTTGGCGGCCTCCGGAACAAAAAAGACAAACGTCCAGCTTTTGCTGCCACAGCAAAGGTGCCAGCGGGGAAAAGTCATGCTGGTCCTCACTGCCTCCTGGAACCCCTTCAAATGCCCCAGACAATTTGGCCCACTCTGCTTTCCTGCGGACTCTAGCCTCAAAAGCACCTTTTTTCACTCTTGGCGCCCTCCGGAGCAAAAAAGACAAACGTCCAGCTTTTGCTGCCACAGCAAAGGTGCCAGCGGGGAAAAGTGATGCTGGTCCTCACTGCCTCCTGGAACCCCTTCAAATGCCCCACACAATTTGGCCCTCTCTGCTTTCCTGCGCAGTCTAGCTTCAAAAGCACCTTTTTTCACTTTCGCCGCTCTTTTGAGCAAAAAAGACAAACGTCCAGCTTTTGCTGCCACAGCAAAGGTGCCAGCGGGGAGAAGTGATGCTGGTCCTCACTGACTCCTGGAACCCCTTCAAATGCCCCACACAATTTGGCCCTCTCTGCTTTCCTGCGCACTCTAGCCTCAAAAGCACCTTTTTTCACTCTTGGCGCCCTCCGGAGCAAAAGAGACAAATGTCCAGCTTTTGCTGCTACAACAATGGTGCCAGCGGGGAAAAGTGATGCTGGTCCTCACTGCCTCCTGGAACCCCTTCAAATGCCCCACACAATTTGTCCCTCTCTGCTTTCCTGCGCACTCTAGCATCAAAAGCACCTTTTTTCACTTTCGGCGCTGTTTGGAGCAAAAAAGACAAACGTCCAGCTTTTGCTGCCACAGCAAAGGTGCCAGCGGGGAAAAGTGATGCTGGTCCTCACTGCCTCCTGGAACCCCTTCAAATGCCCCACACAATTTGGCCCTCTCTGCTTTCCTGCGCACTCTAGCCTCAAAAGCACCTTTTTTCACTTTCGCCGCTGTTTGGAGCAAAAAAGACAAACGTCCAGCTTTTGCTGCCACAGCAAAGGTGCCAGCGGGGAAAAGTCATGCTGGTCCTCACTGCCTCCTGGAACCCCTGCAAATGCCCCAGGCAATTTGGCCCTCTCTGCTTTCCTGCGCACTCTAGCCTCAAAAGCACCTTTTTTAACTTTCGCAGCAGTTTGGAGCAAAAAAGACAAACGTCCAGCTTTTGCTGCCACAGCAAAGGTGCCAGCGGGGAAAAGTGATGCTGGTCCTCACATCCTCCTGGAACCCCTTCAAATGCCCCAGACAATTTGGCCCTCTCTGCTTCCCTGCGGACTCTATCCTGAAAAGCACCTTTTTTCACTCTTGGCGCCCTACGGAGCAAAAAAGACAAACGTCAAGCTTTTGCTGCCAATGCAAAGGTGCCAGCGGGGAAAAGTGATGCTAGTCCTCACTGCCTCCTGGAACCCCTTCAAACGCCTCAGACAATTTGGGCCTCTCTGCTTTCCTGCGCACTCTAGCCTCAAAAGCACCTTTTTTCACTCTTGGCGACCTTCCGAGAAAAAAAGACAAACGTCCAGTTTTGCTACCACAGCAAAGGTGCCAGCGGGGAAAAGTGATGCTGGTCCTCACTGCCTCCTGGAACCCCTTCAAATGCCCCACACAATTTGGCCCTCTCTGCTTTCCTGCACACTCTAGCCTCAAAAGCACCTTTTTTCACTCTTGGCGCCCTCCGGAGCAAAAAAGACGAACGTCCAGCTTTTGCTGCTACAACAATGGTGCCAGCGGGGAAAAGTGATGCTGGTCCTCACTGCCTCCTG
The DNA here is from genome assembly GCF_965231255.1 of Vanellus vanellus. Taxonomy (NCBI): domain Eukaryota; kingdom Metazoa; phylum Chordata; class Aves; order Charadriiformes; family Charadriidae; genus Vanellus; species Vanellus vanellus. The sequence continues at coordinate 28,898 of NW_028126666.1, forward strand.
GAACCCCTTCAAATGCCCCACACAATTTGGCCCTCTCTGCTTTCCTGCGCACTCTAGCCTCAAAAGCACCTTTTTTCACTTTCGCCGCTGTTTGGAGCAAAAAAGACAAACGTCCAGCTTTTGCTGCCACAGCAAAGGTGCCAGCGGGGAAAAGTCATGCTGGTCCTCACTGCCTCCTGGAACCCCTTCAAATGCCCCACACAATTTGGCCCTCTCTGCTTTCCTGCGCAATCTAGCCTCAAAAGCACCTTTTTTAATATTCGCAGCAGTTTGGAGCAAAAAAGACAAACGTCCAGCTTTTGCTGCCACAGCAAAGGTGCCAGCGGGGAAAAGTGATGCTGGTACTCACTGCCTCCTGGAACCCCTTCAAATGCCCCAGACAATTTGGCCCTCTCTGCTTTCCTGCGCACTCTAGCCTCAAAAGCACCTTTTTTCACTCTTTGCGCCCTTCCGAGAAAAAAAGACAAACGTCCAGCTTTTGCTGCCACAGCAAAGGTGCCAGCGGGGAAAAGTGATGCTGGTCCTCACTGCCTCCTGGAACCCCTTCAAATGCCCCACACAATTTAGCCCTCTCTGCTTTCCTGCGCACTCTATCCTCAAAAGCACCTTTTTTCACTCTTGGCGCCCTTCAGAGCAAAAAAGACAAACGTCCAGCTTTTGCTGCCACAGCAAAGGTGCCAGCGGGGAAAAGTGATGCTGGTCCTCACTGCCTCCAGGAACCCCTTCAAATGCCCCAGGCAATTTGGCCCTCTCTGCTTTCCTGCGGAATCTAGCCTCAAAAGCAGCTTTTTTCACCCTTGGCGCCCTCCAGAGTAAAAAAGACAAACGTCCAGCTTTTGCTGCCACAGCAAAGGTGCCAGCGGGGAAAAGTGATGCTGGTCCTCACTGCCTCCAGGAACCCCTTCAAATGCCCCAGGCAATTTGGTCCTCTCTCCTTTCCTGCGCACTCTAGCCTCAATAGCACCTTTTTTCACTTTCGCCGCTGTTTGGAGCAAAAAAGACAAACGCCCAGCTTTTGCTGCCACAGCAAAGGTGCCAGCGGGGAAAAGTCAAGCTGGTCCTCACTGCCTCCTGGAACTCCTTCAAATGCCCCAGACAATTTGGCCCTCTCTGCTTCTTTTCGGACTCTATCCTCAAAAGCACCTATTTTCACTCTTGGCGCCCTCCGGAGCAAAAAAGACAAACGTCCAGCTTTTGCTGCCACAGCAAAGGTGCCAGCGGGGAAAAGTGATGCTGGTCCTCACTGCCTCCTGGAACCCCTTCAAATGCCCCAGACAATTTGGCCCTCTCTGCTTTCCTGCGCACTCCATCCTCAAAAGCACCTTTTTTCACTCTTGGCGGCCTCCGGAACAAAAAAGACAAACGTCCAGCTTTTGCTGCCACAGCAAAGGTGCCAGCGGGGAAAAGTCATGCTGGTCCTCACTGCCTCCTGGAACCCCTTCAAATGCCCCAGACAATTTGGCCCACTCTGCTTTCCTGCGGACTCTAGCCTCAAAAGCACCTTTTTTCACTCTTGGCGCCCTCCGGAGCAAAAAAGACAAACGTCCAGCTTTTGCTGCCACAGCAAAGGTGCCAGCGGGGAAAAGTGATGCTGGTCCTCACTGCCTCCTGGAACCCCTTCAAATGCCCCACACAATTTGGCCCTCTCTGCTTTCCTGCGCAGTCTAGCTTCAAAAGCACCTTTTTTCACTTTCGCCGCTCTTTTGAGCAAAAAAGACAAACGTCCAGCTTTTGCTGCCACAGCAAAGGTGCCAGCGGGGAGAAGTGATGCTGGTCCTCACTGACTCCTGGAACCCCTTCAAATGCCCCACACAATTTGTCCCTCTCTGCTTTCCTGCGCACTCTAGCATCAAAAGCACCTTTTTTCACTTTCGGCGCTGTTTGGAGCAAAAAAGACAAACGTCCAGCTTTTGCTGCCACAGCAAAGGTGCCAGCGGGGAAAAGTGATGCTGGTCCTCACTGCCTCCTGGAACCCCTTCAAATGCCCCACACAATTTGGCCCTCTCTGCTTTCCTGCGCACTCTAGCCTCAAAAGCACCTTTTTTCACTTTCGCCGCTGTTTGGAGCAAAAAAGACAAACGTCCAGCTTTTGCTGCCACAGCAAAGGTGCCAGCGGGGAAAAGTCATGCTGGTCCTCACTGCCTCCTGGAACCCCTGCAAATGCCCCAGGCAATTTGGCCCTCTCTGCTTTCCTGCGCACTCTAGCCTCAAAAGCACCTTTTTTAACTTTCGCAGCAGTTTGGAGCAAAAAAGACAAACGTCCAGCTTTTGCTGCCACAGCAAAGGTGCCAGCGGTGAAAAGTGATGCTAGTCCTCACTGCCTCCTAGAACCCCTTCAAATGCCCCACACAATTTGGCCCTCTCTGCTTTCCTGAGCAATCTAGCCTCAAAACCACCTTTTTTCACTTTCGCCGCTGTTTGGAGCAAAAAAGACAAACGCCCAGCTTTTGCTGCCACAGCAAAGGTGCCAGCGGGGAAAAGTGATGCTGGTCCTCACTGCCTCCTGGAACCCCTTCAAATGCCTCAGACAATTTGGCGCTCTCTGCTTTCCTGCGCACTCTAGCCTCAAAAGCAACTTTTTTCACTCTTGGCGCCCTCCGTAGCAAAAAAGACAAACGTCCAGCTTTTGCTGCCACAGCAAAGGTGCCAGCGGAGAAAAGTGATGCTGGTCCTCACTGCCTCCTGGAACCCCTTCAAATGCCCCACACAATTTGGCCCTCTCTGCTTTCCAGCGCAGTCTAGCTTCAAAAGCACCTTTTTTCACTTTCGCCGCTGTTTTGAGCAAAAAAGACAAACGTCCAGCTTTTGCTGCCACAGCAAAGGTGCCAGCGGGGAGAAGTGATGCTGGTCCTCACTGACTCCTGGAACCCCTTCAAATGCCCCACACAATTTGGCCCTCTCTGCTTTCCTGCGCACTCTAGCCTCAAAAGCACCTTTTTTCACTCTTGGCGCCCTCCGGAGCAAAAAAGAAAAACGTCCAGCTTTTGCTGCTACAACAATGGTGCCAGCGGGGAAAAGTGATGCTGGTCCTCACTGCCTCCTGGAACTCCTTCAAATGCCCCACACAATTTGGCCCTCTCTGCTTTCCTGCGCACTCTAGCCTCAAAAGCACCTTTTTTCACTTTCACCGCTGTTTGGAGCAAAAAAGACAAACGTCCAGCTTTTGCTGCCACAGCAAAGGTGCCAGCGGGGAAAAGTGATGCTAGTCCTCACTGCCTCCTAGAACCCCTTCAAATGCCCCACACAATTTGTCCCTCTCTGCTTTCCTGCGCACTCTAGCCTCAAAAGCACCTTTTTCCACTCTTTGCGCCCTTCCGAGAAAAAAAGACAAACGCCCAGCTTTTGCTGCCACAGCAAAGGTGCCAGCGGGGAAAAGTGATGCTGGTCCTCACTGCCTCCTGGAACCCCTTCAAATGCCCCAGGCAATTTAGCCCTCTCTGCCTTTCTGCGCACTCTGGCTTCAAACGCACCTTTTTTCAATTTCGCCGCTTTTTGGAGCAAAAAAGACAAACGTCCAGCTTTTGCTGCAACAGCAAAGGTGACAGCGGGGAAAAGTGATGGTGGTCCTCACTACCTCCTGGAACCCCTTCAAATGCCCCAGACAATTTGGCCCTCTCTGCTTTCCTGCGCACTATAGCCTCAAAAGCACCGTTTTTCATTCTTTGCGCCCTTCCGAGAAAAAAAGACAAACGTCCAGCTTTTGCTGCCACAGCAAAGGTGCCAGCGGGGAAAAGTGATGCTGGTCCTCACTGCCTCCTGGAACCCCTTCAAATGCCCCACACAATTTGGCCCTCTCTGCTTTCCTGCACAATCTAGCCTCAATAGCACCTTTTTTCACTTTCGCCGCTGTTTGGAGCAAAAAAGACAAACGCCCAGCTTTTGCTGCCACAGCAAAGGTGCCAGCGGGGAAAAGTGATGCTGGTCCTCACTGCCTCCTGGAACCCCTTCAAATGCCCCAGACAATTTGGCCCTCTCTGCTTCCCTGCGGACTCTATCCTCAAAAGCACCTTTTTTCACTCTTGGCGCCCTACGGAGCAAAAAAGACAAACGTCCAGCTTTTGCTGCCACAGCAAAGGTGCCAGCGGGGAAAAGTGATGCTGGTCCTCACTGCCTCCTGGAACCCCTTCAAATGCCCCACAGAATTTGGCCCTCTCTGCTTTCCTGCGCACTCCATCCTCAAAAGCACCTTTTTTCACTCTTGGCGCCCTCCGTAGCAAAAAAGACAAACGTCCAGCTTTTGCTGCCACAGCAAAGGTGCCAGCGGGGAAAAGTTATGCTGGTCCTCACTGCCTCCTGGAACCCATTCAAATGCCCCCACACAATTTGGCCCTCTCTGCTTTCCTGCGCACTCTAGCCTCAAAAGCATCTTTTTTCACTTTCGCCGCTGTTTGGAGCAAAAAAGACAAACGTCCAGCTTTTGCTGCCACAGCAAAGGTGCCAGCGGGGAAAAGTGATGCTAGTCCTCACTGCCTCCTGGAACCCCTTCAAATGCCTCAGACAATTTGGCCCTCTCTGCTTTCCTGCGCACTCTAGCCTCAAAAGCACCTTTTTTCACTCTTTGCGCCCTTCCGAGAAAAAAAGACAAACGTCCAGCTTTTGCTGCCACAGCAAAGGTGCCAGCGGGGAAAAGTGATGCTGGTCCTCACTGCCTCCTGGAACCCCTTCAAATGCCCCACACAATTTGGACCTCTCTGCTTTCCTGCGCAATCTAGCCTCAATAGCACCTTTTTTCACTTTCGCCGCTGTTTGGAGCAAAAAAGACAAACGCCCAGCTTTTGCTGCCACAGCAAAGGTGCCAGCGGGGAAAAGTGATGCTAGTCCTCATTGCCTCCTGGAACCCCTTCAAATGCCTCAGACAATTTGGCCCTCTCTGCTTTCCTGCGGACTCTAGCCTCAAAAGCGCCTTTTTTCACTCTTGGCGCCCTCCAGAGTAAAAAAGACAAACGTCCAGCTTTTGCTGCCACAGCAAAGGTGCCAGCGGGGAAAAGTCATGCTGGTCCTCACTGCCTCCTGGAACCCCTTCAAATGCCCCACACAATTTGGCCCTCTCTGCTTTCCTGCGCAATCTAGCCTCAATAGCAGCTTTTTTCACTTTCGCCGCTGTTTGGAGCAAAAAAGACAAACGCCCAGCTTTTGCTGCCACAGCAAAGGTGCCAGCGGGGAAAGTGATGCTGGTCCTCACTGACTCCTGGAACCCCTTCAAATGCCCCACACAATTTGGCCCTCTCTGCTTTCCTGCGCACTCTAGCCTCAAAAGCACCTTTTTTCACTCTTGGCGCCCTCCGGAGCAAAAAAGAAAAACGTCCAGCTTTTGCTGCTACAACAATGGTGCCAGCGGGGAAAAGTGATGCTGGTCCTCACTGCCTCCTGGAACTCCTTCAAATGCCCCACACAATTTGGCCCTCTCTGCTTTCCTGCGCACTCTAGCCTCAAAAGCACCTTTTTTCACTTTCGGCGCTGTTTGGAGCAAAAAAGACAAACGTCCAGCTTTTGCTGCCACAGCAAAGGTGCCAGCGGGGAAAAGTGATGCTAGTCCTCACTGCCTCCTAGAACCCCTTCAAATGCCCCACACAATTTGTCCCTCTCTGCTTTCCTGCGCACTCTAGCCTCAAAAGCACCTTTTTCCTATCTTTGCGCCCTTCCGAGAAAAAAAGACAAACGTCCAGCTTTTGCTGCCACAGCAAAGGTGCCAGCGGGGAAAAGTGATGCTGGTCCTCACTGCCTCCTGGAACCCCTTCAAATGCCCCAGGCAATTTGGTCCTCTCTGCTTTCCTGCGCACTCTAGCCTCAAAAGCACCTTTTTTCACTTTCGCCGCTGTTTGGAGCAAAAAAGACAAACGTCCAGCTTTTGCTGCCACAGCAAAGGTGCCAGCGGGGAAAAGTGATGCTAGTCCTCATTGCCTCCTGGAACCCCTTCAAATGCCCCAGACAATTTGGCCCTCTCTGCTTTCCTGCGCACTATAGCCTCAAAAGCACCGTTTTTCATTCTTTGCGCCCTTCCGAGAAAAAAAGACAAACGTCCAGCTTTTGCTGCCACAGCAAAGGTGCCAGCGGGGAAAAGTGATGCTGGTCCTCACTGCCTCCTGGAACCCCTTCAAATGCCCCACACAATTTGGCCCTCTCTGCTTTCCTGCACAATCTAGCCTCAATAGCACCTTTTTTCACTTTCGCCGCTGTTTGGAGCAAAAAAGACAAACGCCCAGCTTTTGCTGCCACAGCAAAGGTGCCAGCGGGGAAAAGTCATGCTGGTCCTCACTGCCTCCTGGAACCCCTTCAAATGCCCCACACAATTTGGCCCTCTCTGCTTCCCTGCGGACTCTATCCTCAAAAGCACCTTTTTTCACTCTTGGCGCCCTACGGAGCAAAAAAGACAAACGTCCAGCTTTTGCTGCCACAGCAAAGGTGCCAGCGGGGAAAAGTGATGCTGGTCCTCACTGCCTCCTGGAACCCCTTCAAATGCCCCACACAATTTGGCCCTCTCTGCTTTCCTGCGCACTCCATCCTCAAAAGCACCTTTTTTCACTCTTGGCGCCCTCCGTAGCAAAAAAGACAAACGTCCAGCTTTTGCTGCCACAGCAAAGGTGCCAGCGGGGAGAAGTGATGCTGGTCCTCACTGACTCCTGGAACCCCTTCAAATGCCCCACACAATTTGGCCCTCTCTGCTTTCCTGCGCACTCTAGCCTCAAAAGCACCTTTTTTCACTCTTGGCGCCCTCCGGAGCAAAAAAGAAAAACGTCCAGCTTTTGCTGCTACAACAATGGTGCCAGCGGGGAAAAGTGATGCTGGTCCTCACTGCCTCCTGGAACTCCTTCAAATGCCCCACACAATTTGGCCCTCTCTGCTTTCCTGCGCACTCTAGCCTCAAAAGCACCTTTTTTCACTTTCGGCGCTGTTTGGAGCAAAAAAGACAAACGTCCAGCTTTTGCTGCCACAGCAAAGGTGCCAGCGGGGAAAAGTGATGCTAGTCCTCACTGCCTCCTAGAACCCCTTCAAATGCCCCACACAATTTGTCCCTCTCTGCTTTCCTGCGCACTCTAGCCTCAAAAGCACCTTTTTCCACTCTTTGCGCCCTTCCGAGAAAAAAAGACAAACGCCCAGCTTTTGCTGCCACAGCAAAGGTGCCAGCGGGGAAAAGTGATGCTGGTCCTCACTGCCTCCTGGAACCCCTTCAAATGCCCCAGGCAATTTAGCCCTCTCTGCCTTTCTGCGCACTCTGGCTTCAAACGCACCTTTTTTCAATTTCGCCGCTTTTTGGAGCAAAAAAGACAAACGTCCAGCTTTTGCTGCAACAGCAAAGGTGACAGCGGGGAAAAGTGATGGTGGTCCTCACTACCTCCTGGAACCCCTTCAAATGCCTCAGACAATTTGGCCCTCTCTGCTTTCCTGCGCACTCTAGCCTCAAAAGCAACTTTTTTCACTCTTGGCGCCCTTCAGAGCAAAAAAGACAAACGTCCAGCTTTTGCTGCCACAGCAAAGGTGCCAGCGGGGAAAAGTGATGCTGGTCCTCACTGCCTGCTGGAACCCCTTCAAATGCCCCAGGCAATTTGGTCCTCTCTGCTTTCCTGCGCACTCTAGCCTCAAAAGCACCTTTTTTCACTTTCGCCGCTGTTTGGAGCAAAAAAGACAAACGTCCAGCTTTTGCTGCCACAGCAAAGGTGCCAGCGGGGAAAAGTGATGCTAGTCCTCATTGCCTCCTGGAACCCCTTCAAATGCCCCAGACAATTTGGCCCTCTCTGCTTTCCTGCGCACTATAGCCTCAAAAGCACCGTTTTTCATTCTTTGCGCCCTTCCGAGAAAAAAAGACAAACGTCCAGCTTTTGCTGCCACAGCAAAGGTGCCAGCGGGGAAAAGTGATGCTGGTCCTCACTGCCTCCTGGAACCCCTTCAAATGCCCCACACAATTTGGCCCTCTCTGCTTTCCTGCACAATCTAGCCTCAATAGCACCTTTTTTCACTTTCGCCGCTGTTTGGAGCAAAAAAGACAAACGCCCAGCTTTTGCTGCCACAGCAAAGGTGCCAGCGGGGAAAAGTGATGCTGGTCCTCACTGCCTCCTGGAACCCCTTCAAATGCCCCAGACAATTTGGCCCTCTCTGCTTCCCTGCGGACTCTATCCTCAAAAGCACCTTTTTTCACTCTTGGCGCCCTACGGAGCAAAAAAGACAAACGTCCAGCTTTTGCTGCCACAGCAAAGGTGCCAGCGGGGAAAAGTGATGCTGGTCCTCACTGCCTCCTGGAACCCCTTCAAATGCCCCACAGAATTTGGCCCTCTCTGCTTTCCTGCGCACTCCATCCTCAAAAGCACCTTTTTTCACTCTTGGCGCCCTCCGTAGCAAAAAAGACAAACGTCCAGCTTTTGCTGCCACAGCAAAGGTGCCAGCGGGGAAAAGTTATGCTGGTCCTCACTGCCTCCTGGAACCCATTCAAATGCCCCCACACAATTTGGCCCTCTCTGCTTTCCTGCGCACTCTAGCCTCAAAAGCATCTTTTTTCACTTTCGCCGCTGTTTGGAGCAAAAAAGACAAACGTCCAGCTTTTGCTGCCACAGCAAAGGTGCCAGCGGGGAAAAGTGATGCTAGTCCTCACTGCCTCCTGGAACCCCTTCAAATGCCTCAGACAATTTGGCCCTCTCTGCTTTCCTGCGCACTCTAGCCTCAAAAGCACCTTTTTTCACTCTTTGCGCCCTTCCGAGAAAAAAAGACAAACGTCCAGCTTTTGCTGCCACAGCAAAGGTGCCAGCGGGGAAAAGTGATGCTGGTCCTCACTGCCTCCTGGAACCCCTTCAAATGCCCCACACAATTTGGACCTCTCTGCTTTCCTGCGCAATCTAGCCTCAATAGCACCTTTTTTCACTTTCGCCGCTGTTTGGAGCAAAAAAGACAAACGCCCAGCTTTTGCTGCCACAGCAAAGGTGCCAGCGGGGAAAAGTGATGCTAGTCCTCATTGCCTCCTGGAACCCCTTCAAATGCCTCAGACAATTTGGCCCTCTCTGCTTTCCTGCGGACTCTAGCCTCAAAAGCGCCTTTTTTCACTCTTGGCGCCCTCCAGAGTAAAAAAGACAAACGTCCAGCTTTTGCTGCCACAGCAAAGGTGCCAGCGGGGAAAAGTCATGCTGGTCCTCACTGCCTCCTGGAACCCCTTCAAATGCCCCACACAATTTGGCCCTCTCTGCTTTCCTGCGCAATCTAGCCTCAATAGCAGCTTTTTTCACTTTCGCCGCTGTTTGGAGCAAAAAAGACAAACGCCCAGCTTTTGCTGCCACAGCAAAGGTGCCAGCGGGGAAAGTGATGCTGGTCCTCACTGACTCCTGGAACCCCTTCAAATGCCCCACACAATTTGGCCCTCTCTGCTTTCCTGCGCACTCTAGCCTCAAAAGCACCTTTTTTCACTCTTGGCGCCCTCCGGAGCAAAAAAGAAAAACGTCCAGCTTTTGCTGCTACAACAATGGTGCCAGCGGGGAAAAGTGATGCTGGTCCTCACTGCCTCCTGGAACTCCTTCAAATGCCCCACACAATTTGGCCCTCTCTGCTTTCCTGCGCACTCTAGCCTCAAAAGCACCTTTTTTCACTTTCGCCGCTGTTTGGAGCAAAAAAGACAAACGTCCAGCTTTTGCTGCCACAGCAAAGGTGCCAGCGGGGAAAAGTGATGCTAGTCCTCATTGCCTCCTGGAACCCCTTCAAATGCCCCAGACAATTTGGCCCTCTCTGCTTTCCTGCGCACTATAGCCTCAAAAGCACCGTTTTTCATTCTTTGCGCCCTTCCGAGAAAAAAAGACAAACGTCCAGCTTTTGCTGCCACAGCAAAGGTGCCAGCGGGGAAAAGTGATGCTGGTCCTCACTGCCTCCTGGAACCCCTTCAAATGCCCCACACAATTTGGCCCTCTCTGCTTTCCTGCACAATCTAGCCTCAATAGCACCTTTTTTCACTTTCGCCGCTGTTTGGAGCAAAAAAGACAAACGCCCAGCTTTTGCTGCCACAGCAAAGGTGCCAGCGGGGAAAAGTGATGCTGGTCCTCACTGCCTCCTGGAACCCCTTCAAATGCCCCACACAATTTGGCCCTCTCTGCTTCCCTGCGGACTCTATCCTCAAAAGCACCTTTTTTCACTCTTGGCGCCCTACGGAGCAAAAAAGACAAACGTCCAGCTTTTGCTGCCACAGCAAAGGTGCCAGCGGGGAAAAGTGATGCTGGTCCTCACTGCCTCCTGGAACCCCTTCAAATGCCCCACACAATTTGGCCCTCTCTGCTTTCCTGCGCACTCCATCCTCAAAAGCACCTTTTTTCACTCTTGGCGCCCTCCGTAGCAAAAAAGACAAACGTCCAGCTTTTGCTGCCACAGCAAAGGTGCCAGCGGGGAAAAGTTATGCTGGTCCTCACTGCCTCCTGGAACCCCTTCAAATGCCTCAGAGAATTTGGGCCTCTCTGCTTTCCTGCGCACTCTAGCCTCAAAAGCACCTTTTTTCACTCTTTGCGCCCTTCCGAGAAAAAAAGACAAACGTCCAGCTTTGCTGCCACAGCAAAGGTGCCAGCGGGGAAAAGTGATGCTGGTCCTCACTGCCTCCTGGAACCCCTTCAAATGCCCCACACAATTTGGACCTCTCTGCTTTCCTGCGCAATCTAGCCTCAATAGCACCTTTTTTCACTTTCGCCGCTGTTTGGAGCAAAAAAGACAAACGCCCAGCTTTTGCTGCCACAGCAAAGGTGCCAGCGGGGAAAAGTGATGCTAGTCCTCATTGCCTCCTGGAACCCCTTCAAATGCCTCAGACAATTTGGCCCTCTCTGCTTTCCTGCGGACTCTAGCCTCAAAAGCGCCTTTTTTCACTCTTGGCGACCTCCAGAGTAAAAAAGACAAACGTCCAGCTTTTTCTGCCACAGCAAAGGTGCCAGCGGGGAAAAGTGATGCTGGTCCTCACTGCCTCCTGGAACCCCTTCAAATGCCCCACACAATTTGGCCCTCTCTGCTTTCCTGCGCAATCTAGCCTCAATAGCAGCTTTTTTCACTTTCGCCGCTGTTTGGAGCAAAAAAGACAAACGCCCAGCTTTTGCTGCCACAGCAAAGGTGCCAGCGGGGAAAAGTGATGCTGGTCCTCACTGCCTCCTGGAACCCCTTCAAATGCCTCAGACAATTTGGCCCTCTCTGCTTTCCTGCGCACTCTAGCCTCAAAAGCACCTTTTTTCACTCTTGGCGCCCTCCGGAGCAAAAAAGAAAAACGTCCAGCTTTTGCTGCTACAACAATGGTGCCAGCGGGGAAAAGTGATGCTGGTCCTCACTGCCTCCTGGAACTCCTTCAAATGCCCCACACAATTTGTCCCTCTCTGCTTTCCTGCGCACTCTAGCCTCAAAAGCACCTTTTTCCACTCTTTGCGCCCTTCCGAGAAAAAAAGACAAACGCCCAGCTTTTGCTGCCACAGCAAAGGTGCCAGGGGGGAAAAGTGATGCTGGTCCTCACTGCCTCCTGGAACCCCTTCAAATGCCCCAGGCAATTTGGTCCTCTCTGCTTTCCTGCGCACTCTAGCCTCAAAAGCACCTTTTTTCTCTTTCGCCGCTGTTTGGAGCAAAAAAGACAAACGTCCAGCTTTTGCTGCCACAGCAAAGGTGCCAGCGGGGAAAAGTGATGCTAGTCCTCATTGCCTCCTGGAACCCCTTCAAATGCCCCACACAATTTGGCCCTCTCTGCTTTCCTGCGCACTATAGCCTCAAAAGCACCGTTTTTCATTCTTTGCGCCCTTCCGAGAAAAAAAGACAAACGTCCAGCTTTTGCTGCCACAGATAAGGTGCCAGCGGGGAAAAGTGATGCTGGTCCTCACTGCCTCCTGGAACCCCTTCAAATGCCCCACACAATTTGGCCCTCTCTGCTTTCCTGCACAATCTAGCCTCAATAGCACCTTTTTTCACTTTCGCCGCTGTTTGGAGCAAAAAAGACAAACGCCCAGCTTTTGCTGCCACAGCAAAGGTGCCAGCGGGGAAAAGTGATGCTGGTCCTCACTGCCTCCTGGAACCCCTTCAAATGCCCCAGACAATTTGGCCCTCTCTGCTTCCCTGCGGACTCTATCCTCAAAAGCACCTTTTTTCACTCTTGGCGCCCTACGGAGCAAAAAAGACAAACGTCCAGCTTTTGCTGCCACAGCAAAGGTGCCAGCGGGGAAAAGTGATGCTGGTCCTCACTGCCTCCTGGAACCCCTTCAAATGCCCCACACAATTTGGCCCTCTCTGCTTTCCTGCGCACTCCATCCTCAAAAGCACCTTTTTTCACTCTTGGCGCCCTCCGTAGCAAAAAAGACAAACGTCCAGCTTTTGCTGCCACAGCAAAGGTGCCAGCGGGGAAAAGTTATGCTGGTCCTCACTGCCTCCTGGAACCCCTTCAAATGCCCCCACACAATTTGGCCCTCTCTGCTTTCCTGCGCACTCTAGCCTCAAAAGCATCTTTTTTCACTTTCGCCGCTGTTTGGAGCAAAAAAGACAAACGTCCAGCTTTTGCTGCCACAGCAAAGGTGCCAGCGGTTAAAAGTGATGCTAGTCCTCACTGCCTCCTGGAACCCCTTCAAATGCCTCAGAGAATTTGGGCCTCTCTGCTTTCCTGCGCACTCTAGCCTCAAAAGCACCTTTTTTCACTCTTTGCGCCCTTCCGAGAAAAAAAGACAAACGTCCAGCTTTTGCTGCCACAGCAAAGGTGCCAGCGGGGAAAAGTGATGCTGGTCCTCACTGCCTCCTGGAACCCCTTCAAATGCCCCACACAATTTGGACCTCTCTGCTTTCCTGCGCAATCTAGCCTCAATAGCACCTTTTTTCACTTTCGCCGCTGTTTGGAGCAAAAAAGAAAAACGCCCAGCTTTTGCTGCCACAGCAAAGGTGCCAGCGGGGAAAAGTGATGCTAGTCCTCATTGCCTCCTGGAACCCCTTCAAATGCCTCAGACAATTTGGCCCTCTCTGCTTTCCTGCGGACTCTAGCCTCAAAAGCGCCTTTTTTCACTCTTGGCGCCCTCCAGAGTAAAAAAGACAAACGTCCAGCTTTTGCTGCCACAGCAAAGGTGCCAGCGGGGAAAAGTCATGCTGGTCCTCACTGCCTCCTGGAACCCCTTCAAATGCCCCACACAATTTGGCCCTCT
>NW_028126665.1:0-22689 GCF_965231255.1 Vanellus vanellus
CCTCCCCCCGCGCCCCCCCCCCGCCGCCGCCGCCGCCGCCGCCGCCACCGGAGCCGCCCTCGGTCGGTGCTGCCCGTTCCCTGCCCGCTCCCTGCCCGCTCCCTGCCCGCACATGAAGGTCGTCCCGGGTGGGTGAGACCCCCGAGCGGTGGGGGGGGGGGGGTGTGGGGGGGGTGTGGGGGTGGCGCCGCCCCGACGGGGATATAAAAAGCGGCGATGGGGGGGGGGGGGGGGGCACGGAGGGGCCCGATCCTGCCGGTAGAGCGGTGCGGAGGGCGTCTCCCCCCGGCGCGGAGCGGGAGGGGTTAAGGCGGAGCGGGGGGGGGGGGGGCGGACGGACGGGACGGACGGACGGACGGGGGGGGGGGGCGGTCGCTCGGTACGTCCCTGCCCCGCCGAGGGGAGCCCCGGTGGGTGTCCCCCCCCCGCCATGGAGGACGGCGGTCCCCTCTTCCCCTCGCTGGTGGCCGCGGGGCACGCGGCGGCCCTCGCCCTCGCCTGGTACCGGAGGGGGCGGCGGGACGGAGCGGGGGCGCAGGTGAGTTCAGACCCCCCCCCCCCCTCGCCCCGCCCAGGGGGGGCTGTGGGGGGGCTGTGGGCGGAGGGAGGGAGGCGCTGAAGCCCGTCGGGGGGGCGATAGGGGGGGACGGCTTTGGCGGGGGGGGGCGCAGCAGCCTGGTAGGCGCTGACTCAGCAGCCCCCCCCCCCCACTTAGGGGCGGGGGTCTGCTCTTAGCGCCCCCCCCCCATCATTTTCCGGGTGTCCGACAGCCGCAGGTGATTTTCCCACAGGTGCAAAAAGCGCCGCATTATATTTGGGGATGGGGGGGGGGATCTGGTGACAAAAAATAGGGGGGGGGGGAGACACACGGCGACGACACGCGGGCGCATCCGGGTGCAGCCGACGTGCGCCCCTCTTGCCGCGGTCATGTCCGCGCACGCCGCGGCACCGGCAGCCGTGGGACCCCCAAACGGGGGGTCACCGCCGTCCCCCGTGGGGGGAAGTGGGTCTGGGGGTGCCACGAGACCCTTCGCACCCGGAGCCGGTGCAGCCGCAGCCACGTGCGCCCCTCTCTCCGTCCACGGCCGCCGCCACCGCCACACCGGCATTTTCCGCGGTGCCGGCATTTTCCAGGGCGTTGGCTGCGGTTTCCGTCGATCTGTGCGCGGCATTGGCGGCTGCCGCACTGCCGGCGTTGGCACAGCCCCGGCACACATCCCCCCCCCAATCCCCCCCCCCCTCTCTCAAACCGCGGCAGCCAAATTTGGGGAACGCCAACCGTGTGCTCCCGGTGGGCTGCGCCGGTGGGAGATGCCGCGGCCGCACCGGCGGTGAGTGGCCTGTGCCGCTGCCTGCGCCGCTGCCTGCAGGCAGATAATGGGGGCAGGGCACCTTGACGGGGTGCCGGGGGGGGGCTGCCGCGCTCCTGGCGCCCGCCCAGGGCTGTCCGAAGGGCACCCCCAAGGTCACACCTGACGGGGCCCATCAGCCGCACCGCGGCGTGCCGCAGCCTGCCGTCACCGTCACCGTCACCGTCCCGCGCCGGGGGGTGCTCCCGGGGGGAGTGGGGGGATGGGGGGGCTCCGGCAGCGCTGGCCACGCTCAGCACCTCCCCGGTTCTGCGCCGCTCTGGTCCCTCCCGGGCTCGGGGGGTCCACCCGTGGTTGCCGTGCCGCGGCACGGCGGCACAGTGGCACGGTGACATGGTGGCGAGAGGGGTCATTTTTGAGTGTTTTTCCCAGAATGCCGCGGGGGGGTCCTGCCTCGCTGCCCACCAGGGGCTGCCCACCCCCGGCCGCTCTCGGTGGCAGTTTCGGCGCAGCGTTGGCACACCGCGGTGCGGCCGGTGCTCCTGCCCGGCGTCTCCATCCCTGTCCCCGGCCAGGCCATGGGCTGCGGGGGACACCGTCCCCGTCCTGCAGCCACCACCGCCCCGGGGAGACGCACGGGTCCCTGGGGGGGTCCCGGTGAGCGCGGGGCGCTGCCGCCGGCGCGGTGCCACCCTCTCCCGGCGCCCCGAGCAGGGACAGTGCCGGGGGACCGGGGCCGGGGGTGGGTGTGGGGCCGCAGAGGGGTTGGGGACAGGCGGGGTGGGCGCTGTGGCACCGCGGTGGCGCGCGGCGGGTTGGCGGCGGCAGCGCCGGCTGGTTTCGGCAGCGGGATGCCGGCGTGTTTGTTTGGGCCCCACCGCGGTTTCCAGGGCTGCCGGGATCGCGGCCAGAGACGTGGCGCTGGCGGAGGGCGGGGGACGTCCCCGGAGGTTTGGGAACCCCCCGTGTGCCCCCCCCCTCCGCCCGCTCCACTCAGATTTTCCACCGCGCTGGCGGTGCCGGCTGTGCCAGGCCGGGGGCCGGGGGGGTCCGGATGCTGCCGCCGGCCACAGTTCGGCGGTGACTCACCAGTGCCTGGCGGGAAACGGCCACGACCGGGGCTGGCAGCTCCTGCCCGCGCGCAGCGCCAGCCTGGGCCCCCCCGGCACGGCACCCCGGCACGGCGCAGCACGGCACCGGCCGGCGTGGGGGAACTCATCCCGGTGCTGCCCCGTGGCCCCCGTATTGCCGCCCGTGGGGGGGGGGGCTCCCCCTTGGGGCAGCGGTGGTGAGCGTGGCGAGGCCGTGGCGAGCGCGGCACGCACATCCCGACGCGGTGTTTCCTGCTCACCGGGCGCTAATCGCCCCGTCCCAGCCCTCCCCGCTCCCCCCACACCGCCTTATCTCTGCGGCACAGCTGGGACGCGCCGCGGCGTGGGGCAGAGCCGTGGGGTGGCACCGTGCCGCGCTGCGCCGTGCCCAGCCCCCACGCCCCGGCGCCTGCGGCCGGCCTGGCGCTGCCTTGTGCCGCGGGGGTTGGATGTGAGACCCCCCCACGCCGCGGTGGGGCGCGGGCCCACGGGGAGGTGCCGAGCGCCGGTAACCCCCCGGCAACCACGGTGCTGCCGGGGGCTGCCGCAGGCACCGAACCGCCCCGGCTTCTCCCTGCCCGGGGGTCCTGTGCCATCGCCATGGCTGTGCCATCGCCGGGCCTGTGCCATCGCCGTGCCCGTGCCATCGCTGTGCCAGTGCCATCGCCGTGCCCGTGCCATCACCGTGCCCATGCCATCGCTGTGCCAGTGCCACCGCCGTGCCCCGTGGTCCGAGCCCGCCCGTGGCCTGGCTGGCCGCCACGCTCTGCCCACGGCCGCCGCGGCACCGCGGGGGTCCCGGCGGCGCACCCGGGGTGGGATCCCTCCCCGGCCGGCCGCGTGGCCGGCAGCCGGAATTGCCGGGCCTGGCAAAGGCCGTGGGCTCTCTGAGTCACCGCCACGGCACAGCTCCCGCCAGACGCGGCCCAGCGCCGAGCGGTTCGGTGGGCGCCGGAGCCGGGGGCTCCGCCGGGACGGGGCGATGCCGTGGGGGCTCTGCTGCTGCTGCTGCTGCTGCGGGCGCGGAGGCAGGTCCCGTCCCCCCCCCGGGTGACGCTGTGGGGTGCCCCCCGCCCCGGCACCCCCCACCCGCCCTCCGCGCCGGAGGCTCTGTGCGGTGCCGGGGGGCGCAGCCGGGACCCCCGGGCGGCAGCGGGGCCGGGGGGGGCTGTGGGCCCGGGGGAGGGTGGGGGTCGGGCTGTGGGTGCGGGGGGTGTCGGGGGGTCCGGGGGCTGCTCGGGGGGGTCCAGCGGGGGTGGGGGTGGGGCTGTCACTGCCCCTCGCCGGGGTGGGGGGGGGTGGGGGGGGTGTGGGGGTGCAGGGGAAGGGATGGGGGGGTGACGTGGGGAGAGAGGCGGGGGGGGGCATGGGGGGGGCTGGGGGCGGGGGATCGGGGGGGTTTGGGTGCGGGGGGGTGCCGGCGCCGTGGGGCGCAGTGTCCCCAAAAGAGGGGTCCCTCGGGGGGAGTCCCGGAGTCCCCCCGAGGGGGTGCGGGGGGGTCCCGGGGTCCCGCCCGGAGTTGGGGGGGTCCCGCCCGGGGGGTTGTGGGGGGTCCCGGTGCCCCCCCCGGCGGTGTGTCGGGGGTCCCGGCGCCCCCGGCGGGGGGGGTGGGGGGGTGGGGGGGGGGTGGCGGTGCCCCCCCCGGGTTTGGGTCGGGCGTGTCCCGCCGGTGCCGGTGCCGCCCCGGGGGGGCGGGGCGGGTTTGGGGGCGGTTCCCGTCTCCGCCGCGCCGCGGTCCGCCCCGTCGGTGCGCAGCGGGAGCGATGGAGGGCGGCCCCGCGCCCCCCCGCGCCCCCCCCGGGCTGTGGCTCAGCGGCGGCTCCGCGCCCGAGCGGCGGCGGCTCCTCAGCGCCCGTCTGTGCTGCGCCGGTGCGTGCGGCGGCGGCGGGGGGGGGGGGGGGGCGGGGGGGAACGGGGGAACGGCAACGGGGGGGGGCGGGGGGGAGCGGGGGCGAGGGGGGGTGCGGGAACGGGGGGGAACGGGGGGAGTGCGGGAGCGGGGGGGGGTGGGGGGCGGTGGGGGGTGGGGGGGGGTGGGGGGGGCGGGAGCGGGTCCCGGGGGGACACCGCGGGGACGGGGGGGGGGGGCGGGGAATGCCCCGAGAGCTCCGCCCCCGCAGCCGGGCTGGGCTGAGCGGGGCGGGACTGGGCTGAACTGGGGGGAATTGGGCTGAATTGGGGTGAATTGGGCTGGACTGTGCTGAGCTGGGGCTGAACTGGGCTGAACTGGTCCTGAACTGTGCTGAACTGGGGGGAATTGGGCTGAATTGGGCTGGACTGGGACTGAGCTGGGGCTGAACTGGGCTGAGCTGGGGATGAACTAGGATGAACTGGGCCTGAACTGGGATGAACTGGGCCTGAACTGGGGGGAATTGGGCTAAATTGGGGTGAATTGGGCTAAATTGGGGTGAATTGGGCTGGACTGGGACTGAACTGGGCTGAGCTGGGGCTGAACTGAGCTAAACTGGGGATGAACTGGGCTGAGCTGGGGCCGAACTGGGCTGAGCTGGGGCTGAACTGAGCTAAACTGGGGCTTAACTGGGCCTGAACTGTGCTAAACTGGGGTTGAGCTGGGGCTGAACTGGGCTGAACTGGTCCTGAACTGTGCTGAACTGGGCCTGAACTGGGCTGAGCTGGGGCTGAACTGGGCTGAACTGGTCCTGAACTGTGCTGAACTGGGGCTGAACTGGGGCTGAGCTGGGGCTGAACTGTGCTGAACTGGGCCTGAACTGTGCTGAACTGGGCCTGAACTGTGCTGAACTGGGGCTGAACTGTGCTGAACTGGGGCTGAACTGGGCTGAGCTGGGGCTGAACTGGGCTGAGCTGGGGCTGGACTGGGCTTAAGAGGTCCTGAACTGGGGCTGAACTGGGGCTGAACCGGGCTGAGCTGGGGCTGAACTGAGCTAAACTGGGGATGAACTGGGCCTGAACTGTGCTAAACTGGGGTTGAGCTGGGGCTGAACTGGGCTGAACTGGTCCTGAACTGTGCTGAACTGGGGCTGAACTGGGGCTGAACTGGGGCTGAACTGGGCTGAACTGGGGCTGAACTGGGCTGAACTGGGCCTGAACTGGGCCTGAACTGTGCTAAACTGGGGTTGAGCTGGGGCTGAACTGGGCTGAACTGGGCCTGAACTGTGCTGAACTGGGCCTGAACTGTGCTGAACTGGGGCTGAACTGTGCTGAGCTGGGGCTGAACTGTGCTGAGCTGGGGCTGAACTGGGCTGAGCTGGGGCTGAACTGGGCTGAGCTGGGGCTGGACTGGGCTTAAGAGGTCCTGAACTGGGGCTGAACTGGGGCTGAACCGGGCTGAGCTGGGGCTGAACTGAGCTAAACTGGGGATGAACTGGGCCTGAACTGTGCTAAACTGGGGTTGAGCTGGGGCTGAACTGGGCTGAACTGGTCCTGAACTGTGCTGAACTGGGCCTGAACTGGGCTGAGCTGGGGCTGAACTGGGCTGAACTGGTCCTGAACTGTGCTGAACTGGGGCTGAACTGGGGCTGAGCTGGGGCTGAACTGTGCTGAACTGGGCCTGAACTGTGCTGAACTGGGCCTGAACTGTGCTGAACTGGGGCTGAACTGTGCTGAACTGGGGCTGAACTGGGCTGAGCTGGGGCTGAACTGGGCTGAGCTGGGGCTGGACTGGGCTTAAGAGGTCCTGAACTGGGGCTGAACTGGGGCTGAACCGGGCTGAGCTGGGGCTGAACTGAGCTAAACTGGGGATGAACTGGGCCTGAACTGTGCTAAACTGGGGTTGAGCTGGGGCTGAACTGGTCCTGAACTGTGCTGAACTGGGGCTGAACTGGGGCTGAACTGGGCTGAACTGGGGCTGAACTGGGCTGAACTGGGCCTGAACTGGGCCTGAACTGTGCTAAACTGGGGTTGAGCTGGGGCTGAACTGGGCTGAACTGGGCCTGAACTGTGCTGAACTGGGCCTGAACTGTGCTGAACTGGGGCTGAACTGTGCTGAGCTGGGGCTGAACTGTGCTGAGCTGGGGCTGAACTGGGCTGAGCTGGGGCTGAACTGGGCTGAGCTGGGGCTGGACTGGGCTTAAGAGGTCCTGAACTGGGGCTGAACTGGGGCTGAACCGGGCTGAGCTGGGGCTGAACTGAGCTAAACTGGGGATGAACTGGGCCTGAACTGTGCTAAACTGGGGTTGAGCTGGGGCTGAACTGGGCTGAACTGGTCCTGAACTGTGCTGAACTGGGGCTGAACTGGGGCTGAACTGGGCTGAACTGGGCCTGAACTGGGCCTGAACTGTGCTAAACTGGGGTTGAGCTGGGGCTGAACTGGGCTGAACTGGGCCTGAACTGTGCTGAACTGGGCCTGAACTGTGCTGAACTGGGGCTGAACTGTGCTGAGCTGGGGCTGAACTGGGCTGAGCTGGGGCTGAACTGGGCTGAGCTGGGGCTGGACTGGGCTTAAGAGGTCCTGAACTGGGGCTGAACTGGGGCTGAACCGGGCTGAGCTGGGGCTGAACTGAGCTAAACTGGGGATGAACTGGGCCTGAACTGTGCTAAACTGGGGTTGAGCTGGGGCTGAACTGGGCTGAACTGGTCCTGAACTGTGCTGAACTGGGGCTGAACTGGGCTGAGCTGGGGCTGAACTGGGCTGAGCTGGGGCTGGACTGGGCTTAAGAGGTCCTGAACTGGGGCTGAACTGGGGCTGAACTGGGCCTGAACTGGGCTGAGCTGGGGCTGGACTGGGCTGAGCTGGGGCTGGACTGGGCTTAAGAGGTCCTGAACTGGGGCTGAACTGGGGCTGAACTGGGCCTGAACTGGGCTGGGGCACTGGGGGGGCCATGGCCGTGCGTGCCCGTGCGCTGCGGGGGGGCGCGTGTGCGTGTGCCGGCGTGTGCGTGTGCGTGTGTGTGTGCGTGCGCGGGTGCGTGTGCGTGTGCGGGTGCGTGTGCGGGTGCGTGTGCGTGTGCGGGTGCGTGTGCGTGTGCGTGTGCGGGTGCACACCTGCCCGCGTGTGCGCGCCCCACGTCTGCCACCGCGGGGTGACACCGGCGCTGGCACCGAGACCCCCGTGCCGGGCACCCGCCGCCCCCTGTGCCGTGCCGGCGCCCCCGGCGGGGATGGGGGGCTGCGGGTGGGACGGGCTCGGCGATGGATCCCCCACCGCGGGCGCAGCCGCGTCCCTCCCGCGCCGGCGGCACAGAGCCCCCGGGGGTTTGGCGGCGCTTTGGCGGCCCACTCGGGGCGCGGGGCGAAGCTCCTTCCCGCCGGCGGCCTGTGCCAAACCCGCGGGCGGCGCTGGGTGCCGGCGGCCGTTGGGTGCTGCCGGCGGCGGTGGCAGCGCCCGTTTCCTGCCCGCAGGCAGCTGGTGCCGGCAGCGGAGCACCCGCCGCGGTGCCGGCGCCGGTGCAGGGGGGCTGTGGGGGGGTCGGCGCCGTGTGCCGGCGCGTGGGGGGTCCCGGGGTGCTCTGGCAGAGCCCCTCCTTGTCCCGGTGCCCGCCCAGGGTGGTGCCAGCGTGGCGGTGCCGGCGGTGCCGGCGCACTCCGGGGGCCGGAGGTGTAGGGCGGGCGCCTGCGGTCCTGCCGGTGGGACGGGCGCCGAGGGCAGCCGGCAGCGGTGGGTGCCACAGCCCCGAGCGTGCCGGGGAGGTGCCGTGGGAGGGTGCTGAGCCGGCCCGGTGGGTGCCGAAGGCTGAGGCAGCTCCGGCTCGTCCGGGCCAGCAGCCGCCTGTGCCGGGAGCCGTGCCTGTGCCAGCGGCTGCGCCGGGCCTTCTGCCGTGTCAGGTCTTCAGAGCGCCCACGCCGTGCCGAAGCCTGCCGCGGCAGCGTGGTGAGGAGCCTGTGTCGCCGTGCCGAGCGCGGTGGCCGTCCCCGGGGACACCGGTTGGGGTCCGGCAACCGGGACGGCCGTGCCGGGACACACGAGTGGGGCCGGCACATGGCCGTGGGGCTGTCACCGGCGTGGGGACGTGGGTGCCGGGGCTGTGGGCCGCGGCGTGCGGCGGTGGGGGGGGCGCTGGTGACCGAGCGTGGCAGGCGGTGCGCCCCGGTGCCTCACCCGGGGAAGCGCTGGCTGTGCCGGTGCCGGTGGTGCCGGTGGTGCCCCCTGTCCGGCCCTCGCCGTCCGTCCGCGCCGCTCGTGTCCCCCTGCTGTGCCGCCATGCCGCGCCGCGCTGGGGGGGAGCGTGGTGGGAGCGGTGCTGGTGGCCGTCGCGGTTCAGCCGCGGCAGTGAGCGCTCTCAGCCGCCCCGTGCCGATCCCTCCGGGGACGGCACCGCTATGGCACATCCGAGAGGCGCCGCCGGCTCGGCACAGTGCCGCCCTGCCTCGCCGCCCGGCTGTGCCGTCGCCCCTTGTCCCGGTGCACACGTGGTGGCCGCGGCGTGGTGAGCCGTAGCTCTGGTATGTCTCTGCCCTCTGACGCGCGCTGGCGTCAGCCGGGCTCCCGCCGCCGCCGCCGCCAGATGTGCTCCGCGCCAGATGTGCTCTTGGCGGAAAAACGTGCGTGCGGAGCCCGGTGCCGCCCGCGTTCCCCGGCGGCCGCCCTGGCACACAGCCGGCGGGCAGCGGGCCGGCAGAGCCAGGCTGTGCCGCACCGGGCTGCCTCCTCCCCGCCGGCCGCTGCCCGCGCCCCAAACCGCGCCGGCACCCCGCGCCCGCCCGCTCTCCCGCCCCGGGCCCGGCTCCCGCGCGCTGCGGCACGGCCGACGCCGGGCAGGGCTGAGCCCCGGCTGCCGGCGGAGGTGGGTGCCGGCACGGGCGCTCCCCGCGGCACCCCTCGGCATGCCGGAGCCGCGGGCGGGGCGGTGAGTCACGGTGGGAGCACGCGCCGGCCCCCGTGTCCCTTGGACTCCATGCAAGGGTCGGGCTGCGCCCGCCGGCGTCACCGGCGTCACCGCGTGTGCGGGACGTGGGCGCTGGCCTCTGTGCCGGGACGTGCCGCGCTGGCAGCGCCCGGGCGCCGGCGGCTGCGCTTTCCCTCCGGTGGGGGACGTGGGCGCTGCGGGGGCACCGTGCCACCCCGAGGTCCCCATGTCACCCTGATGTCCCCATGCCACCCCGAGCTCCTCATGTCACCCCAGTGTCCCTGTGCCACCCCGAGATTCCCCACGTTGCCCCAAAGTCCCCGTGCCACCCTGATGTCCCCATGCCACCTTGAGGTCCCTGTGCCACCCCGAGATTACCCACGTCACCCTGATGTCCCCATGCCACCCCGAGGTCCCTCTGCCACCCCGAGGTCCTCATGTCACTCCAGTGTCTGTGCCACCCTGAGGTCTTCATGGCCAGTGTCCCTGTGCCACCCCGAGGTCCCTGTGCCACCCCGAGATTCCCCACATCGCCCCAAAGTCCCCGTGCCACCCTGATGTCCCCATGCCACCTTGAGGTCCCTGTGCCACCCCGAGGTCCCTGTGCCACCCCACAGTGTCTCTGTGCCACCGGAAGGTCTTCATGGCCAAGGTCCCTGTGCCACCCCGAGGTCCCCATGTCACCCCGAGGTCCCTGTACTACCTTGAGGTCCCTCTGCCACCCCGAGGTCACTGTGCCACCCCGAGGTCCTCATGTCACTCCAGTGTCTGTCCCACCCTGAGGTCTTCATGGCCAGTGTCCCTGTGCCACCCCGAGGTCCCCATGTCACCCCGAGGTCCCCATGTCACTCCAGTGTCCCTGTGCCACCCCGAGGTCCCTGTGCCACCCTGAGATTCCCCACGTTGCCCCAAAGTCCCCGTGCCACCCTGATGTCCCCATGCCACCTTGAGGTCCCTGTGCCACCCCAAGGTCCCTGTGGCACCCCACAGTGTCTCTGTGCCACCGGAAGGTCTTCATGGCCAAGGTCCCTGTGCCACCCCGAGGTCCCTCTGCCACCCCGAGGTCCTCATGTCACTCCAGTGTCTGTGCCACCCTGAGGTCTTCATGGCCAGTGTCCCTGTGCCACCCCGAGGTCCCTGTGCCACCCCGAGATTCCCCACGTTGCCCCAAAGTCCCCGTGCCACCCTGATGTCCCCATGTCACCTTGAGGTCCCTGTGCCACCCCGAGGTGCCTGTGCCATCCTGGGGTCCCTCTGCCACCCCGAGGTCCCCATGTCACCTCGAGGTTCCCATGTCACCCCGAGGTCCCTGTGCCACCCCGAGATTCCCCACGTTGCCCCAAAGTCCCCGTGCCACCCTGATGTCCCCATGCCACCTTGAGGTCCCTGTGCCACCCCGAGGTCCCTGTGCCATCCTGGGGTCCCTCTGCCACCCCGAGGTCCCCATGTCACCTCGAGGTTCCCATGTCACCCCGAGGTCCCTGTGCCACCCTGAGCTCATCGTGCCACCCCGAGATTCCCCACATCGCCCCAAAGTCCCCGTGACACCCTGATGTCCCCATGTCACCCCGAGGTCCCTGTGCCACCCTGATGTCCCTGTGCCCCCCGAGGTCCCCAAGCGTGGAGCCACATAGCTGTGGGCTCCCACCCTGTGCCTCCCCCCAACTTGGGGGTCCCGGGGGCCGGGCTCCCCACGGAGGGACGTGTGGCCGTGGGTCCCAGGTGGGACGTGGCACCCGGTGGGGCGCAACCCCCCGAAGCCCTCCCGCTGTCCCCACGGCCGGCGGCGTCACCGGTGCTGCGCGGTGCGTCCCTGGGGAGGGGGATGGCACGCGGGGCCGTGCGAGCGCCCGTGGGGCGCGGGGTGGGGGTCCCGGGGGTCTGGGCGGGGAGCTGCCCGCTGGCGGGGGCCGTGGGCTCGGCCGCGGTGAAGGCGGCACAGGGGCGCCCAGAACGCGTCGCCGGCAGCCGGGGGGCACGTCCTGGCGGGGATCCCCGACCCGCCGTGGGTGCGGTGACGGCACCGCCCTGCCCGGGGGGTCCTGCACCCCCCCCCCCCCCCCCGAGGGGCTCTGAGCCCCCCCAGTGTGGGACCTGGCACCGGGGGCTGCAGCCCCGGGGGGGCCATGAGCCCCCCACGTGTGGGGTCCGTGGGTCCTGCGGTGCCGCGGTGTGGGGCTGGGGGGTCCCGCGAGGTGTGGGGCTGGGGGGTCCCGCGAGGTGTGGGGCTGGGGGGCCCCGAGGACCCCGGTGGGGCTGTGGCCGCCGGAGATCGGGTCTGGGGGCTCTGGGAGGTCCCGGCCGGGGTTGGGGCCGGGGGGGCCGCGGCACTGCGGGTCCGGGGCCTGCGGGGGTGGGGCCGGGGGTCCTGCAGCTTTGTGGGGTGGGGATGGGGGTCCCGACCCCCCCCCCCGGGTTGGTGGGGGTGGGGGTGCCGAGGCCCTGAGGTGTGGGGACGATGGGTCCGGCAGCTCCGGGCTATGGGGCTGAGGACCCCGACCCCCCCCGGGGTTGCAGACCTGGGGGTCCCGAAGTCCTGTGGTGTGGGGACCGGGGGTCCCGCGTCTGGGGGGCGTGGGGCTGGGGGCTGTGCCCCCCCCCGGCTTGCAGAACGGGGGGTCCCGAGGCTGCGGGGTGTGGGGACGATGGGTCCGGCAGCGCTGGGCTATGGGGCTGGGGGTCCCCCCCCTCCCCCGGGCTGGCAGACTTGGGGGTCCCGCGTCCCCGGGGTGTGGGACCAGGGGGTCTGTGCCCCACAGCCGCCTCCGCCGGGGCGGAAGGGGTTAAGCGCAGCCGTGGGCTCGGGGAGGTTTCCTGTGGGCAGGATCGGTGCCCGTCGTGGGGCGGAGGGAGGGGAACCCCAAGTCTCCTCCCTGGGGCCGCCCCACACCGCCGGCAGGGAGAGCAGCGCTGCAGCAGAGCGGGCGGCGAAGCGAGTTGTGTCGGTGCTCAGCGCGGGCGGCGAAGCGAGTTGTGTCGGTGCTCGGCGCGGGCGGCGAAGCGAGTTGTGTCGGTGCTCGGCGCGGGCGGCGGTGGCCACCATGTCCCGGCAGCAGCGGCGCAGCCAGGAGGAGGGTCTGTCTGTGGGGCAGAGGACGGGCTCGGAGGACAACCTCTACCTGGCGGTGCTGCGCGCCTCCGAGGGCAGGAAAGGTAACGGTGCCCCGCGGCGGTGGGGGCGGCGTGGGGGGGACGCGGCGGCTGCTCTCCCCGGGACCGCCCCGCCGGCGCAGCGGCACTGGGGGGGCACTGGGCCCTGCGCCCCACACCGGGGCAGACCCCCACGCTGGGGGTGTTGTACCTGGGCGGGCTATGGGGCAGACCCCCGTGATGGGGCGGTGTCCCCCCCAGGCAGGCTGTGGGGCAGACCCACATGCTGGGGCGGTGTCCCTGTGCAGCTTGTGGGGCAGACCCCCACCCTGGGGCGGTGTCCCCCCCAGACCAGCTATAGGGCAGACCCCAAACTGGAGCGGTGCCCCCCCCCTCAGGCAGACTATGGGGCAGACCCCCATGATGGGGCGGTGTCCCCTATGCAGTCTATGGGGCAGACCCCAAACTGGAGCGGTGCCCCCCCCAGGCAGACTATGGGGCAGACCCCCATGATGGGGTGGTGCCTCCCCCGAGCACGCTATGGGGCAGACCCCCATGATGGGGCGGTGCCTCCCCCGAGCACGCTATGGGGCAGACCCCCATGATGGGGCGGTGCCCCCCCCCCCCCCCGTGCACGCTATGGGGCAGCCGGTGGGGCCGGTGCCGGTCCCTGGCCCCGGTAGCGGCAGTCGGGGCGCGGTGTCCCGGTGCCCCACACCGACTCCTGTCCCCATCCACACCGTGTCAGCGCCGGGCGCTGCCGCCATCCCGGCCCGCGGCGGGCGCGGTCACTTCCTCCCACGCCCCGTCCGCGCATGGCCACCGCCACCGCCACCGCCACGGCCCGCTGCTGGCCGGGCACTGCCGCCCGCGGCTCACCGCGGGGCCGAGGGCGGTTGGGCTGCGGGAGCTGCCGGGGCGCGTGGTGGGAGCGCTTTCCCCCCTTCGCCACGCTCGTACCCACCGGGCGAGCGCGCCCCACGCTTCCTTCCTTCCTCCCGCGCCGCCGCCGCCGCCGCGCCCCGGCCCCACCGCCGAACCGCCCGTGGGTGCCCGCTGTCACCGGTGCCGGTGTGCTGGGGTGGGTGCGGGACGGGCGCCGGCCGTGGGGCGCTGCGTGGGCAGATCCCGGCACGCTCCGGTGCGACGAGACCCGGCACGCACCGCCTCGGCCTCGCCGGATCGCCGGGGCGGGGGTTGGGGGGGGGATGTTGTGGAGGGGCGACCGTGGTGGTGGCATCGCCCCACGCGCCCGGGGTGTCCCCTCCTGCCACCGAACCCCCCTGGGCACCGCGCCGAGTCTCGGCGGCGATGGCCGGGGCCTGGGGGGAGCGGGGCGGGGTGGGTGCTCGTTAGCGGGGTGCAGGGGGTGGGTGCTCGTTAGCGCCGGCGGGATGCGTCAGCCCTCCCCTAATGACAGGGCAGCGGGCAGGGAGTGCCCGTGAGTCACGGCACCGCCCGCGGGGACACCCTGTGCCGGGGCCGCGGCCGGGGGTCCCCGCGGGTGCCGGGGCTGTGCCGGGGCTGTGCCGGCGCGGGATCGCCGTGGGCTCATCCCGATCCCCCACTTGTGTGTCTCGGGGGGAACGGGCCGCCGCGCCGGTGGCTGTGCCGCGGCAGCTCATCCCCACCCCGACACGTCCCGCTCGGGGTGTGCGCCCAGCGCCGGCGGCGGTGCCGGTGCAGACACCCCGTGGGCTCGCCCCGGTGCCGTACACACGCCAGGCCGTGCACCCCGTGCCGGGGCGGTGGCTGTGGCTGTGCCAGGGCGGTTCCTGGGGCGCTCGGCACCCCCCGCGCCCCCCCAAGACATTGCTTCTCTCTCGGCACTGCCGGTTGCGGTGTCGGTGTCGGTGCGGGCAGAGCCCGATCCCCGTTAACCGTTTCCTTCCCCTCGCCCGCCCCGTGACTCACCGCCGCTCCCCGCGGCGGTTGGGTTGGCTCATCGCTTCCTCCGCCGGTGCTGCCGCCGGCGATGCCCGCGCCGCGCCGGGACCCCCCGTGCCCCCGCTCACCCTCCCCTCTCCTCTCTTGCAGATGAGCGAGACCGGGTCCAGAAGAAAACCTTCACCAAATGGGTCAACAAACACCTCATCAAGGTACGGCGCGCGCCGCCGCCGCCCACAGAGCCCCGGCTGTCCCGGCGGGAAGTCCCGGCTGTGCCGGCGGCAGCACCGGACTGTGCCCAGCCGCCTCCCTGCCGTGCCAGAGCGCCGCGGGACGTGGGCAGCGGGGGTCCCCGGCAGCGCCGTGCCGGCATGGCCTTGCCCGGTCGAGGCCGCTCGGCTGCCTCCATGGCGGCCCCCTGCCCCGGCCGTGCCGGGGGGCTGTGCCGTCCCGGGGCCGTGCCGGGCTCTGTGCCAGGCGGGAGCCGCCGGCCGCCCCCTCCCACACACGCCGGGCCGGTGCCGTGGCCCCGGGCACAAGGGGACCTTTCGCTGGCTTTGACGCCGCGGCGCCTGCCAGCTCTGCCGGGCACACTGCCCGCGTCCGCCCCGGCACCACTGCGGCTCCATTTGGGGTGCCCGCGGCCGCCCTGCCCGCGCCGGGGGGACCACGGCTGCCGTGCTGCCTTCCCCCCTGCCCCCCCCCCCCCCCCATTCCGTCCCGGTGCCGCCCGCGCCACGCGCTCGGCCGAACCCCGCCGGCGTGCCGGTGCCTGTCCCCGCCGCGCGGCCGGCAGAGCCCCACCTCAGCGCCGGGCACGCGCCGAGACGTCTCCCCGGCCCCCGCGCCCCGACGTGTCCCCGCACGCCGCGTGCCCGTCCCTGCCGCCCCGGTGCCGCTGCCGGGTGCCGGTGGCGGTGCGGGTCCCGGCCGCCCCCTGCCCACCCCGGGGCTGTCTCTCTCCGCTGCCTCTCCTAACCGCGCTCTTCTCTCCGCCTCTCCCGGCGCAGCACTGGCGAGCAGAGGTAGGTCTCGCTCCGGCTCTCCCTCCGGCTGCTCCCGCTGCGCTCCCTCTCCTCCCGCACACTCCCCTCCCCGCGCCGGGCCGGACCCCACCGCCGCGGCATGCTGGGCACCGGGTCCGGCCCCTCCGCCGCCGCGGCACGCTGGGCACCGGCTCCCCACGCACGGCACTGCGGTGCCGGCCCCGGCGTCACCGCGGGGAGCTGCCGGTTCTGGGCTGGCGGGGGGGACGCGGGGCTGGGGGCACGGGGCCGCGCTTGGGGACGTGTGTGAGCACCGCTGCACGTTGGGGGGTCACCGGGGTGCCGCGCGGCCGCCCCATGGCTGAGGTGGGGGCGGGGGGCTGTGCGGTGTGCGGGGCTCTGCGCCCCCCGGTAACGCCGTCCCCGTCCCCGCAGGCGCAGCGTCACGTCAACGACCTGTACGAGGACCTGCGGGATGGACACAACCTCATCTCGCTGCTGGAGGTGCTCTCGGGGGACACCCTGGTAGGTGCCGCGCCGACACCGCCGCCGCCCCGCTGCCGCCCCGCTCCCCCGCCCCGGCTCCGCGCGCCGGCACCCTCCGGCTGCGGCCGCCCCCCCCTCTGCTTCCCGCCTCTCCCACCCCTCTCCCGCTCGGCCGTCCGTCCCGTCCGTCCGTCCGTCCGTCCGTCCGCCGTCCCGGAGAGCTGCCCGGCACCGTGCCGCAGCGCCCCGAGCCCCGCCAGCGCGGCTGTTCCCCCCTCCGTCCCGCATCCCCCCCGGCTCCACCGCGGCCTCTAACGCCCGGACGTCTCTTTGCTTTGGTGAACTCTCTGCTTCTCCGCGCTGGGCTCCTGCCGGCGGCTCTGCCCCGACCGTCCCCCTCCGGCCTCTGCCGCCTTCCTCTCCTGGCTCCGGCCGGGCAGCCGAGGGAGCGCGACGTGATCCGGAACTTGCGGTTGGTGAGTGGTTCTGCCCTTTGCTGTCCGCATGGCACCGCATGGCAAGCGCCCGCCGCCGACGCCGGGAGAGGCTCTGCTGCCGGCGCGGCCGTCCCGTCCCGTCCCGTCCCGTCCCGTCCCCTTCCGGAGAGGCGTCGCCGCGGGCTGCGCCGGGGGGAGGCGCGTCGGCACTTCGGGGGGCTGCGGCAGCGGGGTCAGCCCGGGCGGGTTTCCCTCGCCTGCGGCGCTGAGATGGGAGTGCGGCATCACCGCGAGCCGTGCCGTGGGGTTGGCACTCCCAGCTCGGCTGCGGCTCCTGGCACCGCGGCAAGATGTGCCACCCGGCATCCTCCGGCTCCTCGGGGCTGCCGGAGGGTCCGGGGTATCCGGCGAGGGGGATGGCCCCGTGGCCACCGACCCACCGGCTCTCCCGGCGGGGTCGGGCCGGTGGTGTTTCCCTCAGGCAGAAGAGACGCCGGTCCGGCGCTGAGCGGCGCGTGGGGGGCTCAGGGGGGGCTCAGGGGGTCCCCGGCCCTTTGGCAGCCGGTCCGGCACAGCCGCTGCCGCTGGAGCGTCGGGCATCGCCGCGGGGCCGGCAGTGCCGGGGGTCTGTCCATGCATGGCGGTGCCCGGTCCCTGCCGCGGGGCGAGACCG
The DNA here is from genome assembly GCF_965231255.1 of Vanellus vanellus. Lineage (NCBI taxonomy): Eukaryota > Metazoa > Chordata > Aves > Charadriiformes > Charadriidae > Vanellus > Vanellus vanellus. The sequence continues at coordinate 16,725 of NW_028126665.1, forward strand.
CGGTGTGCCGGGAGCCGCGTGCCGCCTCCAGCACGGCTCTGCCGCGTCCGCACCGGCTGCGAGGAGCGGGGCGAGCGGTGCCGCCGCGGTGCTGCGGGCAGGGGCAGAGCAGGGCTGGGTTGTGCCCGTGCCGTGGGGACGGCGCTGCCGGGGGCCGAGGAGGCGCGGGGGCAGGATCCGATCCGGTGGCGAGGCCGGCCGTGCTCGCCGTGGTTGGGGCCGGCGGCGCATCCTGGCCACAGCCCCGTGCCGCGGGGAGAGGATTTCCTGGTGGGGCCGCGCTGCCCGGGCAGGGACACGGTGACATGGGACGCGGTGGCATAGGACGCGGTGGCATGAGACGTGGTGGCATGGGTCGCGGCCGCACCATGGCCGGCACTGGCTCGGCAGAGCTGCCCCGGGCAGCGGCTGCGATGGCCATGCGCGGTGCCGGGGTCTCGGGTCCCGGTGGCAGCACCGGCTTGCCGCGGCGACGTGGTGCCCGGTGCCTGCGCTGCTGCTGCCTGTGCTGCCTGCGCGGGCAGCTGCCGCCTTTCGGGCCGGGGCCGGGGCTCGGCGGGGCGGCCGGGGGGATGGACGCCGCGGGGAGCAGCCGGCACTGCTCTGGCACCGCGCCTGGCGCTTGGCTTCCCGTGGGGAGAGGTGGGGGCCGTCCCCTCCCCGCTCGGGGCCAAAGTGCGGAGGGTGTGTGGCATCGGCATGTGCGGCGCCGGGAGCGGCCGGGATGGCGCGGGGGGGGGGGGACGGACGCGCCGCGGGGGTGGCGTGGCGGGGGGGCGCGTGCCCGGCGGGTCGCGGCTCACGGCCGCCGCTCTCCCCGCAGCCCCGCGAGAAGGGCCGCATGCGCTTCCACAAGCTGCAGAACGTCCAGATCGCCCTCAACTACCTGAAGCACCGGCAGGTAAAGGGGGGGGTGGGGCCGCCGGGACCCCCCGGGGACCCCCGGGCTGGGGGCGCCCGTCCGCCCGTCCCTGAGCGCCCCCCGTCTCCCGCGGCCCCACAGGTGAAACTGGTCAACATCCGCAACGATGACATCGCCGACGGCAACCCCAAGCTGACGCTGGGGCTCATCTGGACCATCATCCTCCACTTCCAGGTGAGCCCACGGCACCGGGGCCCGGCACGGGCACGCACCCTGCCGCGGACGGGGGGATGTGGCGGTGCCAGAGGCGGAGGCGGCAGGCCGGGGCTCCGCAGCGCTGGTGCCGCCGGTTCGGCCCCCGCCTGGGGCCGCGGTGGGGCTGCGGCATCGCCGGCAGAGGCGGCGGTGGAGACGGCAGCGAGCGCGGGGGGAGCCGGCGGAGGGTTCGGCGTAACACCCCCCTCCCCGCGCCGGCAGATCTCGGACATCCAGGTGACGGGGCAGTCGGAGGACATGACGGCGAAGGAGAAGCTGCTGCTGTGGTCGCAGCGGATGGTGGAGGACTACCAGGGTCTGCGCTGCGACAACTTCACCACCAGCTGGCGGGACGGGCGCCTCTTCAACGCCATCATCCACCGGCACAAGTAGGTGCAGCGCAGCCCGCTCCGCTCCTCGCCGCCGCGTGCCGGGCCGGCCGGGGCTGGCACCGCCGCTACTGCCTGCGGGCACGCAGCTCCCGTCTCCCCGGCAGCGACCGGCACCCCCAGCCCCGCGCCGCCGTGCCGAGCCTCCCGTGGCACCACCGGCCCCTGCCTCGGGCGCCCGCGGTGGGGAAGAGCGTCCCCGGGGGCTGCGGTGTTGGCAGGATTTGGCCCCTTGCGGCAGCCGGCGGTGCACAGTGATGCCGCGCGCAGCACAGACGCGTGCTCGCTGGCACCAGCCGCCGGCACGGCCAGCTGTGCCGATCCTGTTTTGGGGCGCCGCAGGCATGTGCCTCCCGACAAGTCCCGGCCCATCGGCCCGTGCCGGCAGCACCGTGAGCCGCGCGGCTCAGCCGCCCTCCCACGCTCCCGCTTGCCGTGCCGACCGGCCCCAGGCGGTGGTGGGCGCCGTGCCCGGCACAGCGTGCCGGGGCGCGGGCGGGCAGGATCCCACACCTTCGGGGAGCGCGCGTACGTGCCGGCGCGCTGCACCCGTGCAGGGGGGGCGGAGGCTGCCGTGCCGCACCGCACCACACCGCACTCTGCACTGAGCCGCCGCCGCGGCAGGAGCGTGCCGACCGCCGCACCGAGCTCGGTGCTGCCATGGAGCGGAGCGGGCGGCACCGGGCCGGGAAGCGGCGGCGCGGCGTGAGGAGCTCAGCGCGGGCGCTGCCGGGGGCGGAGGTGGTGATGGTCTGTGAGGACATCCCCGAGCGGCCGGCGGCCACCGGCGTCAGCGGCACCTTCTACTCCATCCGGCACAGCCTGCGGCTCCGGCAGCTGTAGGGACCCCCGCCGGGCTGGGGGCCGGGGCTGCTGAGGGGACGTGGGGACACGGGGACAGTGCCGCTGGCGGCTCTGCGCGTGGTGACGCGGGGACACTGCGTGAGCCACGGCGACGGGGGGGCACTGCCGTGCGCGGGGCCCTCGGGGTGTCCCTGGCTCCGGGTGCCGGGGGGGTCGGGGGTCTGCGGCACGCGGTGGCAGCGGTGCAGGCAGTCCCTGGAGGGGAACACACCGTCCCAAACAGCCGGCACCGACGTGTGCCGCGCGCCTGCGCCGTGGTGCCCGGCTGTGCCGCGGGGGGTTCCCCGTGGCGCCCCCCCTGAGCCGCCCCCGCTGCCCGCAGGCCGGCGCTGATCGACATGAACCGGGTGTACCGGCAGAGCAACCTGGAGAACCTGGACCAGGCCTTCACCGTGGCCGAGCGGGACCTGGGGGTGACGCGGCTGCTGGACCCCGAAGGTGGGGGCGGGGGGACGGCCCGCGGGGGGGGGGCGATGGCCGCCCGCAGAGCCCCCGTCCCTCCGCGTGCCCCGACCCACCGCTCTCCCTCCCCCCGCGCAGACGTGGACGTGCCGCAGCCGGACGAGAAGTCCATCATCACCTACGTCTCCTCGCTGTACGACGCCATGCCGCGCGTGCCCGAGGTGCAGGACGGCGTCAGGGCCAACGTGAGTCTGGGGGACGGTGGGGCGGGGGGCGGTGGGGGGTGGGGGGGGTGTGTGTCCCATCACCGCTGCCGCCGCCTCACCCGGCGCCGCGCGTCGCCCTCCGCAGGAGCTGCAGCTGCGGTGGCAGGAGTACTACGAGGTGGTGACGCTGCTGCTGCAGTGGGTGCGGCAGCACACCCTCCTCTTCGAGGAGCGCCGCTTCCCCGCCAGCTACGAGGAGATCGAGGTGAGCGGGCCGGCGCGGTGCCGCCAGGACGAAGCCATGCCGCTGGCCCGGTGGCCCGGTGGCCGCGGGCTGGGCTCGTGCAGCCGCCGAGTCCTCCCGGCGCGGGCAGCCCCGGTGAGCGCACACCGCGCCGACCTCGGGGCTCCGCGGGGAGCGGGGACGGCCGGTGGCGGCCGTGGCAGTGCCGCAGTGCCGGGGTCACCGCAGCCCGGGCACGGCGAGGGGCTCGGTTGGCAGTGCCGGCACAGCCGTGCCGCCCGGGCAGGGGGGGCCGCGCTGACTCAGACATTCCGCGTGAGTCACCGGTGGCAAACCCCAACTCCCGCCTGGCCCCTTCCTTCCCGCCGCCATCGCACGCATGGAAAAGCGGGGGGGGGGTTGGGGGGGTCGGGGGGGGGGTAGCGTTGCCCGGGAGGGGGCGGGGGCGGCCGGGGGTCTGCGCTGCCCACCGGAACCCCCCCGACCCCCCGGCAGATCCTCTGGCGGCAGTTCCTGAAGTTCAAGGAGACGGAGCTCCCGGCCAAGGAGGCCGACAAGAACCGCTCCAAAGCCATCTTCCAGTCCCTGGAGGTGCGCGGCGCCGCCCCCGCGGGGACGGGGGGACGGGGGGGTCCCGGGGGGGTCCCGAGGGGCTGGGGATCCTGAGGGCGTGGGAATTCCCAGGGCTCTGGGGGTCCTGGGATCCTGGGGGTCCCCGGGGTATGGGGTCCCGGGGGTCCTGGGGGGCTGGGGGGTCCTGGGTGGCTGCGAGTCCTGGGGGGGATGGGGGTCCCAAGGCTCAGGGGGTCCTGGGGGTCCCAGGGGGGCTGGGGGTCCTGAGGAAGCAGGGGGTCCTGAGGGGTGGGGGTCCCAGGGGGCTGAGGGGTTCCAGGAGGGTGGGGGGATCCTGAGGGTCTGGGGTCCCAAGGGAGAAGGGGGTCCCAAGGGGTGGGGGGTCCCGGGTAGGTGGGGTGTCCTGGGGGTCCCGGGGGGTGGAGGGTCCCGGGTGGCTGCGAGTCCTGGGGGGGCCGGGGGGGCTGGGGGTCTTGAGGAACCGGGGGATCCCGAGGGGCCGGGGGGGTCCCGGGGGGCGGGGGTCCCGCGGCAGCCCTCGCGCGCCCCTCCACGTCCCCCCACTGCCGAGGCCGTCCCGCGCCTCCCCCCCCCCACCCCGACTCTGAGTCGCGGCACCGCGGCCCCCACACCCCCCCGCCCCCTCCGGCGCTGCCGGGGTGCCGGGGCGGCGGCGCTGACGGGGGGGCGCAGGGCGCGGTGCAGGCCGGGCAGCTGAAGGTGCCCCCCGGGTACCACCCGCTGGACGTGGAGAAGGAATGGGGGAAGCTGCACGTGGCGGTGCTGGAGCGGGAGAAGCTGCTGCGCGCCGAGTTCGAGAGGCGAGTGCCGGGGGGGCCGGGGGGGGCGGGGGGGGTTGGCACCCGCGCTCTGCCACGCAGCCAAACCGCCGGGATGGGCCGGCGAGGGGTGGGGTGGGGTGGGGTGGGGTGTCCCGGCCCCCCTCCCCGTCCCGCTGCGGGGGAACCACACAGCACATGAGTCATTGCCGCCGGGAAGCCAGCGCGGCCGCGGCCTCGAGCGCGGCACGGCACGGCACGGCACTGGTGGCTGCGCCGCGGGCTGGGCTGCACTGGGCATCCTGCTCTGGCACCGTGTCCCACCGCGGGGGGGGCCCAGCGCGGCACGGGGAGACGGAGCATCAGCGGGGGGTGGGCAGTGCGGGCAGGAGAGGGCAGCGGGACTGGGAGGGGCTGGAGCTCTGCCAGGGGGTGGGACCGGGATGGGAATGGGGATGGGGATGGGGATGGGATGGGGATGGGGATGGGGTGGGATGGGGATGGGATGGGGATGGGGATGGGGTGGGATGGGGATGGGATGGGGATGGGATGGGGATGGGATGGGGATGGGATGGGGATGGGGATGGGGATGGGGTGGGATGGGATGGGGATGGGGATGGGGATGGGGATGGGGATGGGATGGGGATGGGATGGGGATGGGATGGGGATGGGGTGGGATGGGATGGGGATGGGGATGGGGATGGGGATGGGATGGGGATGGGATGGGGATGGGGATGGGGTGGGATGGGGATGGGATGGGGATGGGATGGGGATGGGGATGGGGATGGGGTGGGATGGGATGGGGATGGGGATGGGGATGGGGATGGGGATGGGGATGGGGATGGGGATGGGGATGGGATGGGGATGGGGATTGGGGATGGGGATGGGGATGGGGATGGGGATGGGGATGGGATGGGGATGGGGATGGGGTGGGATGGGATGGGGATGGGGATGGGGATGGGATGGGGATGGGGATGGGGATGGGGATGGGATGGGGATGGGATGGGGATGGGGATGGGATGGGGATGGGATGGGATGGGATGGGGATGGGGATGGGGATGGGATGGGGATGGGGATGGGATGGGGATGGGGATGGGGATGGGGATGGGATGGGGATGGGATGGGGATGGGATGGGATGGGATGGGGATGGGGATGGGATGGGGATGGGATGGGGATGGGGATGGGATGGGATGGGATGGGGATGGATGGGATGGGGATGGGGATGGGGATGGGGATGGGGATGGGATGGGGGTGGGGCGGGTCCTGGGGATGGGGATGGGGATGGGGATGGGATGGGGATGGGGATGGGGATGGGGATGGGGATGGGATGGGGATGGGATGGGGATGGGATGGGGATGGGGATGGGGATGGGATGGGGATGGCGTGCTGG